>NC_080171.1:54063694-54321194 GCF_950295315.1 Erinaceus europaeus
ATACGGAGCTCTGGCGGTGGGAACTGTGTAGAGTTGTACCCCTAATTAACCTATGGTTTTTGTCAGTGTTTCCTTTTTATAAATAAAAAGTAAAATAAATAAATAAGGATAGGTAATAATGGTTGCACCTTTACTGTAATAATATTATGATAATGGCATTAGGTTGCTAGATTTGTGTCTGGGGGGGATGCGGGAAGAAGGAATGCCAAACATTTCCTACCTCATGTTCCACTCTGAGACCACAATGAGCTGGCAAGTTGAAAACAGGACAGTAGGGTTGCTTGTCATTGTTTAAAAACACCATACCAGGGGCCTATGCTGCTGGATGTTTCTAGCTCCCTTGAACACAGAACGTTTTGGGGTTCTGGGTATTTCTAGCTCCCTTGAACACAGAAGCCTCTAGGGTCTTCTGGGCTGTCTGGCTTTCTGTTAGCCATGTGACCTTTGTTTACTTCTGATGTTTGCAGAGTCATGCATTCACAGAACGTTCTGGTTTTTATAGCTACTGTCCCAAAGCACATACCACCACACCCTCTGGACATGATGTGGGAGGTGTCTGCTGATGTTCTTGAAGAAAGCAAGTTTCATCAAGCTTGCTGCCTTTGAACTATTTGGCAGTACTTTTCAGTCTTTGGTGATTGCAACGCCAGCTTGATTTTCCCAAGAGAGTGATATTTTTAACAATAATATTTACAGTGGTACTTATTTTTTAAATAATGGTAAATATAACAGTAATAGTAAACTTCTTTTTTTTTTTTTTTTTTTTTTAACTAGAGCTTAAAGTGATGCCAGGATTAAACCTGAAACTTCAGAGACTCGGGCACAAAAGTCTTGTGCAGAACCACTGGGCTGTCTTCCCAGCCCTTATTATCACATACTATGTACCGGGCACTGGGTTAAGTGCTTTGAAGCTTGCCAGAACTCCTCAAGGCTGGATATCATAATTTCCACATGGATCCTGAGAACTGGAGAGCTTAGTGACTTAATAAAGATCCCACAGCTATTAAGTAATATAGTCAGAATATTTTTTTAAATTATAATTTTATAATTATAATTTAATTTATATATTTTTAAAAATTAAAACAATTTTAATAGAGAGAGTGAGAAAGAGAGAGAGAGAGGCACTAGAGCACTCAGTTCTGGCTTATAATGATGCTGGGGACTGAACCTGGGACCTCAGTCTCTGGCATGAATGTCTTTTGCATAACCATTATGCTATCTCCCCAGCTTGTGAATATACTTTGGTCTGACTGGAACTCCTGTGTTTATAGTGTTTATATCTCTGTTACTCTATTTTATTTTAGTTGTTTGTTTGTTATTTACTTATATTTTGTTTTATTTGTTGCTTTCTTTAACCTGTGTCTGAATCCTTTCCCATTGAATACAGAGAAGTGATACACTTTTTGATTATGTTTTTATCCAGTCTACATGCCGCCAAAAAGCCTTGGCATGTCACAGAACTTCACCTCAGTGGAAAAGTTACTGAGGGTTCTCAGAAGCCATTTGTATGATGGGTGGGTTTTCATCTTGCGTGAATCTTTCTTTCTTTCTATTCAGTAATTGAAGGATGCCAGCTAAAGTCAGGAGAAAAACTCCATCCTTCCAAGGACTGGCCACATTGATGTGGGTGTGTGTGTGTGTGCATTTTTTTTTCTTTCTCTCAGTTCAAAGTTCAGGGCTACAGTTCCTATTCATTCCAGTTTCAGAGTTGGCAGCTTGATCAATGATTTCCTGTGCCTTGATGAGAAATGGTTTTCCTCTTGAAGAGATAAGTTTGTCTCTGAAAAATTCCAGTACACTTTGATTTCTTTATAATGGAATTTCATTCAGATTAGCTTCCTATCTGTGGCCTGTTCCAGGGCTCTTGGCCAAAATAAATTGTGCTAATGAGAAATAACAGAAACTTCAGGAAAATCATGTGCTCCTACATTTCAATCAGGTTAAGACCTTAGAGATCAACTATTCCAAACTTTCTGTTTCATAGATAAGGAAGTAGAGTTCCAGAAAGAGATAAAAAAACATGTCCAGGATCACGTTGCCACTTTGGCTCTTTTTACTAAAAACACTTCCTTTGAAGGGTGGGATGATAGTAACAGCTACTTTAAAATTATTCATGTCAACAAATGTCATCAAGGGCTGAGGAGGTAGCATAATGGTTATGCAAAAAGACTTTCATGCCTGAGACACCAAGGGTTCCAGGGTCAATCCCCAGCACCACCATAAGCCAGAGTTGAGTAGTGTTCTGGTCTCTCTCTGTTTGTATATCTTTCTCATTATAAATAAATAAATAAATAAATAAATAAATAAATAATATCTTTATAAAAATTACAAATGCATACTAGATTATAGATCACCAGTAAATATAGACAGTATTAGAATTTTTAAAAGTCATAGTTAACATTTTGTTGTTGTTGTTTTTCCAGAGCACTGCTCAGCTCTGGTTTATGGTAGTGTAGGGGGATTGAACCTGGGACTTCAGACCCTCAAGCATGAGCATCTCTTTGCATAATCACTATGCTATCTACCCCCACCCCCAAATTTTTATTTATTAATATGAGAGAGAGAGAGAAGACACTAGAGCATCACTCTGGCACATGGGATACCAGGGATCAAACTTATGACCTCATGCTTCCAAGTTCAGTGCCCTATTCACTGTGCCACAACCCATGCCTCCAAAGTTTTAAATTTTGTGTGCTGTATACAAGTAACAGTTTGTTTTTTTTTAAACAGGAAGCTTTGTAGCTTATAGTTATAAATAGTAAATAAAATAGCAAATATAAAAACATCTTTCATTTCATTATAAAATTCCTACATGTTTACCATGGAGGTACAGGTCTGGCAAACTATGTAATCTGTGGACCAAATGGATCTGTGCCTGTTTTTGCAAGGCCAAGTTTTATTGGTGTTAAGCCACAGCCATTCACTTATTGTCTGCAGTAGTAGAGTAATATATATATACATATCTTTTCTTTTCTTTTTTCTTTTCTTTTCTCTTCTTTCCTCCCCTCTTCTCTTTTACCAGAGCACTGTTCAGCTCTGGCTTATGGTGGTGCTGGAGATGAACTTCAGACCTTTGATGCCCCAGGCATGAAAGTCTTTTTTTTTTTTTTTTTTTTTTTTTAACTAGAGCACTGATCAACTCTGGTTTATGATGGTTCAGGGGATTGAACCTGGGACTTTGAAGACTCAGGCATGACAGTCTGTTTGCATAACCATTATGCTATATCTACCTCTGCCCCATGAAAGTCTTTTTAAATGGCCATTTTTGCTATCTCCCCAGCCCTGCAGTGGTAGAGTTCAGTAGCTGTGACCAAGACCCCATGACTTGCAAAGCCTTAAATATTCACCCACTCTTAACAGAAAAATGTTTACCAAACCCTAAACATTTAGAAAAATAACACTTAGAAAGAAGATATTCATATTATACTCTCATTGACTTCAACTTATTTTGACTTTGACATTCTCATGGTTAAATGATTATTTCCTGAATGTAAATTCTTAGAATTGGAATCACTGAGCCACTCAGTGTGAATGGTTTTAGAATGTTGGCACTTAATGCAGTTTCTTTTCTGTTTGCCCTCGCATCAGTGGTGCCAGTACCTTGCCTCTCAACCAACAAATAAGATCTCTATTGCTAAAGAATTTGGTTTACTCTCACCCATTCAGGGGCAGATTCAAAGTGGTGGTCTGTGTCCTGTCTGCAGTGACAACGTGCCTGGCATTTGTCAAGCCTGCCATTAACAACATCTCTCTGATGACCTTGGGGGTTCCATGCACTGCATTGCTCATTGCTGAGCTAAAGAGGTGGGTACCATCCTCCCTAACACTCTTTGACCGCATCTGAGAGCTTAAGAGGAGTTAACTCTATATGGGGCTTAGTTCCTGACTGTTATATTTGAGATAGGTTTGATGATTAGATACAAAATGTTAATCTTATTTCCAGAAAGGGCAACAGCTGCACAGAGGGTATAATGCACTCCAGTGACCCTTTGCTAGCTTAGCAGGAATAGCTTGGGAACCTGGCCCACACCTAGACCAAGCTGCCTGGTCTCAGTTCTGGAGAAAATAGATTTGTTTGGAGGCTGGGTGGATATACACCCTGTTAAGCGCAAATAAGAACCTGCATGAGGGTCTGGGTTTGAGCCTCCACTCCCAACTTGTAGGGGAGATGCTTTACAAGCAGTGAAGCAAGTCTGCAGGTGTCTATATTGTTCTCTTTCCCGCTTTATCTCCCCTTCCCCTCTCAATTTCTATCTGTCCTATCAAATAAAATGGGGAAAAAAAGGAAAAATGAAAAAATGGCTGCCAGGAAGTGTGGATTTGTAGTGCAAGCACTGAGGCCCTGCAACCAGAGGCAGAGAAAGAGAGACAGAGAGAGAGAGAGAGAGAGAGAAAATAGATTTGTTTATCTGATATGAATAAGAAGAGACATTCTCAAGAGGCTGTTGCATTCATCCACAGAAGGAAAAGAACAAGGCAAGGAAAATGGATTTCAGTAAATAAGGATACATTAATTTCAGGTTGAATATTATTTTTGTCTTAAGAAAACAGAGTACTGCTCAGCTCTGGCACTCTGGCCTATGGTTGTGCGAGGATTGACCTGAGACAACCGGGGGGCTCAGGCATGCAAGTCCAGTGCACTACTTCTGTCATATCTCCCTCTCCCTGGAATATAGTTAATGGAACTGTCTCTGAGGCTTAGTTTCTTTTCTTTTTTAAATTTATTTCTTTATTGGGGAATTAATGTTTTACATTCAACAGTAAATACAATAGTTTGTACATGCATAACATTCCCCAGATTCCCATTTAACAATACAACCCCCACTATGTCATTTATCATCCTTCAAGGACCTGTATTCTCCCCACCCACCCACCCCAGAGTCTTTTACTTTGGTGCGATATGCCAATTCCATTTCAGGTTCTACTTGTGTTTTCTTTTCTAATCTTGTTTTTCAACTTCTGCCTGAGAGTGAGATCATCCTATATTCATCCTTCTGTTTCTGACTTATTTCACTCAACATGATTTTTTCAAGGTCCATCCAAGATCAGCTGAAAATGGTGAAGTCACCATTTTTTATAGCTGAGTAGTATTCCATTGTGTATATATACCACAACTTGCTCAGCCACTCATCTGTTGTTGGACACCTGGGTTGCTTCCAGGTTTTGGCTATTACAAATTGTGCTGCTAAGAACTTATGTGTACACAGATCTTTTTGGATGGATGTGTTGAGTTCCTTAGGATATATCCCAGGAGAGGAATTGCAGGGTCATAGGGTAGGTCCATTTCTAGTGAGGCTTAGTTTCTTATTGTCAGTCTATCAGATAAAGCCTCAGCTATTTGCATAAGCATTTTTTTTTAAATGAAACGCTTCACGAATTTGCGTGTCATCCTTGTGCAGGGTCCATGCTAATCTTCTCTGTATGGTTCCAATTTCAGTATGTGTGAGCACATGCATAAGGATTTTCCTTTGGGAAGTTGTATACTTAGAGTTCAAGTTGATATCCGGAAGCATTTTAGTTTGTTTCTTGTGGTAATGTGACTGTTTTCTTCTAGCCTCTTTTAAAATACTTTGAACTGTTGCCCTCTGTTTAATGCTATTTGAAAATATTTCTATTTTTTAACCCTCTTGCAGATAGGATTTTTGTTAAAGATTTATTTTAGTCAATAGGATTGAGAAGGGGAGGGGGAGAGAGAGAGAGAGACACCTGCAGATCTGCTTTATCACTCATGAAGTATCCCCCCTACAGGTTGGGAGTGGGGCTTGAACCCCATGCTTGCACATGGTAATATGTGTGCTGAACTGGTTGAGCCACTGCCCAGCCCTCTAAAGATTTATTTATGAGGATGGGGAAAGAGAGAGGGTTTGAGGGGAGAGGGAGGGAGAGAGAGAGAGAACCAGAGTATTACTCTGGCATATGCGATACAGGGATTTACACTCTGGACCTCATGCTTGAGAGTCCAACACTTTATCCACTGTGCCACCTCCCAGGCTGTTAGATATGCAGGCTTTTATTGTTATAATTATTTTGGTTGTTACCAGGGCTTTACTGCTCCAGGCTGACATTTCTCTCCGCCCAAACAAATGATAGATGAAAGGCATGGGGGTGGGAAAGAGAGTCAGGCTAGAACAACACTTCCGCATATGCAGTGCCAGAGATTGAATTTAGGACCTTTGTTGGGAACATGTGTGAGCCTGATAGAGCTTAGGGAGAACCACCCCCATGTTTGGATGGAGGTCTGAGAAGATAACCTCTTGGTAAGTCTCTCTCAACCGAGGTGAGCATAAGGGGGGAAACTCAGACTTGGTTCTTTCCTTCTTGACTCTCAGGCCCACAGATACCCCAGTACTTCCCTCCATTAACCACAGGCCACATGGCTGCAGATTCACTTATTCAAAGTCACCTTCTGATCACAGAAGAACACACCTTATCACACACTTCATCACACACCTCAGACCCCAGACAAGAGAAATTCCAAACTATATGGCCTTTTGATATTCATTTTCTCTCTGTCTCACCCTACGAGTTTAACCCCTATGCTTCTCTCAAATACCTTTGGATAATTAAGTTGCTTGTGTCATGGAGAATAACTATTTTGTATCTCATCAATTCCTGTCATACCAGCCCCCTACCTTAGGGCAATGCTGACTGTTAAGAAACCTGTAATTTCTGTCATATTTCAACAATAATTACCTCCATTGCTTTTCTATTTAACTCATGTCAATTTTGCTAATAAACGGACTCTAGGATTCTGGGACTCAATGACTCAGATTCTAGATTCACGCTAAGAGTCCCCTGGTGTCTTTTACTTCGTGTCACCCCTGTTGTGAGCGAGAAAGAACCAGCCCGTTACCTTTCCCCTAGAGGACACCCTGCTGGAGAAGGAGAGAGACACCCCGAAAGACCTTCTACTCCTGAGTCCAACATTTTACCCACTATGACACCTTCCAGGTTGCTAGATAGGCATTTTATTAAATTGTCGGATATGTCATGATATATTTTCTCTTAGCAAAAATGAGACATTTCTTTTTTTAAAAAATATTTTTCTGAGGGAGTCAGGTAGTAGTGCAGCGGGTTAAGCGCACGTGGTGCAAAGCGCAAGGACTGGCATAAGGATCTTGGTTCAAGCCCCCGGCTCCCCACCTGCAGGGGAGTCGCTTCATAGGCGGTGAAGCAGGTCTGCAGGTGTCTGTTTTTCTGTCTCCCTCTCTGTCTTCCCCTCCTCTCTCCATTTCTCTCTGTCCTATCTAACAATGCCATCAATAACAACAATAATAGCTACAACAACAAGGGCTACAAAAGGGAAAATAAATACTTTAAAAAAGAATTTAAAAACATGTTTTTCTGGGGGCTGGGAGGTAGCGCAGCGGGTTAAGCACACATGGTGCAAAATGCAAGGACCTGAGTCAGGATTCTGGTTCCAGCCTCGGCTCCCCACCTGCAGGGGGTCACGGTGAAGCAGGTCTGCAGATGTCTTTCTTTCTCTCTATCTTCTCCTCTTCTTTCTGTTTTTCTCTGTCTTATCCAACAACAACAACAGCTATGACAGCAATAAAAATAACAACTACAACAAGGGCAACAATATGGGAAAAATGGCCTCCAGGAGCAGTGGATTCGTAGTGCAGGCACTGAGCCCCAGTGATAACCCTGGAGGCAAAAAAAAAAAAATTCTAACAGCCCAATAGTTCACGACTTTCTTATTGCTATGGATATGGAATATCTTACTTCAAGTCTTATAAAAATATTAATTAATGGGGGTTAATTAACTTCATTAATTAATGAAATAATTGGTATTTCATAGAAGTCCCCCCCCAGGGTCTTACTCATCACCTCCTTCCACTTGCATTGCCTTCCTTTCATACAGGTGGGTCATTGAATTTGTTTTCTCTCTCTTCACCATTCTCTTCCTTAAGAGAAGTATATATTTTTTAATTTAATTAATTTATTATTGCATAGAGACAGAAAGAGATTGAGAAGGAAGGGGGAGATAGAGAGGGAGAGAAAGTAAAGAGAGACACCTGCAGCTCTACTTCACCAACCAGGGGCTTGAACCTGGGTCCTTGCACAACTGCAGTGAGGGGGCTTAACCAGGTGCACCACCACCTGGCCCCAAGAGAAGTCTTTTATTTTCTCTTCCTGAGCTCTTGGTGCTTTTATGCTTTATTTGCATCATTCTTCTGTTATGTATTATTTCTTCTTCTTCCTCCTCTTCCTCTTCCTCTTCCTCTTCTCCTCTACCTCCTCCTCCCCTCTTCTTGCCTCCTCTCCCCTCCTCCCGTTTTCTTTTCTTTTATAAAAAATATTTTCATTTATTTGATAGAGACAGAGAAATTGAGAGGGAGAGAGAGAACTGCAGCACTGCTCTACCACTTGTAAAACTTTCCCCCTGCAGGTGGGGACCAGAAGCTTGAGCCTGGGTCCTTGTGCACTGTAATGTGTGTGCTTAACCAGGTGCGCCACCACCTGGCCCCACTCCTCCTCCCTTTTTCCAAAACAGCTCCGGCTTATGGTGGTGTGAGATATTACACTTGGGACTCTGGAGCCTTAGGCATATGAATTCCTTTGCATAACCATTATGCTATCTCTCCCATGCTACACGTGTGCTTTTTTTTTTTTTTAATATTTATTTTATTTATTTATTCCCTTTTGTTGCCCTTGTTGTTTTATTGTTGTAGTTATTATTGTTGTTGTCGTTGTTGGATAGGACAGAGAGAAATGGAGAGAGGAGGGGAAGACAGAGAGGAGGAGAGAAAGATAGACACCTGCAGACCTGCTTCACCACCTGTGAAGCGACTCCCCTGCAGGTGGGGAGCCGGGGTTCGAACCGGGATCTTTATGCCGGTCCTTGTGCTTTGCACCACCTGCGCTTAACCCGCTGTGCTACAGCCCGACTCCCTTTTTTTTTTTTTCTTTCTATTTTATTGGGTAGGCCAGAGAGAAATTGAGAAGGGCAGAGGGGGAGCTAGAGAGGGAGAAAGAAAGACAACTGTAGACCTGCTTCACTGCTCATGAAGTGTTCCCATTGTAGTTGGGGAACAGGAGCTCTAACCTGGGCCCTTTTGTACACATGTTCTCTTAGTTATGCCCACTTCAATTTATCTCTCTTCTTCCTCAAGCATACTAGTTCTGCACTCTTGTCAGTTTGGGCCATTTTTATGGCCACTGTCTCCCATCTTTTATATGTCTTAAGCTTATTATTAAGAAATTCTTCTTAATGTTCTTTGTATGAAGATGCTAATTCAACTGATTTTCCTCTGCAATTTTTAAAAATTATTTATTTATTTTAAGCTTCTTTTTTCTTTTCTCTTTTTTCTTTCTTTCTTTCTTTCTTTCTTTCTTTCTTTCTTTCTTTCTTTCCCCTTTTGTTGTCCTTGTTTTATTGTTGTTATTGATGTCGTCATTGTTGGATAGGACAGAGAGAAATGGAGAGAGGAGGGGAAGACAGAGAGGGGGAGAGAAAGATAGACATTTGCAGACCTGCTTCACTGCCTGTGAAGGGACTCCCCTGCAAGTGGAGAGCCTGGGCTCGAACCGGGATCCTTACACCGGCCATTGAGCTTTGTGCCACGTGCGCTTAACCCGCTGCGTTATGGCCCAACTCCCTTATTTATTTATTTATTTTAACCGCATATCATCAGGTCCATTTTCAAAACAATGAGATCACTGGGAATGCCCCTTCAGTGTTTCTTTTTATCAGATATTTCTGCTGTCCCTCTGGTTGTTAATCCATTTATGCCTGCATCCTTATAGTCTCCTTTGCCTTTGTTTTTATCATTGGATTCTGGCATAGCTTTTTTAGGCCACAGCCGACTAACAAAAGGTGAAATCAGAGGGTAGATGTATGGTTCCAGGCATTTTTTGTAGAACCAGAGCAGAACTGGAATGACAGTACAAGGAATGCACACCATTGTCTCAGGCTTGGCGTCCTAGACTGTTAATACCTCTGACCACCAAGCCCAAGCAAAAATGTCTGCACTTCCGGAGGGAGGGACATGCCACAGCACAGCCAATCAGCACCCCCATTTTACTTTTCTAAAAGGACATTTTGGTGTGTGTGAGAGAGAAAGACCAAAGCCCTATTCTATCCTCTGTGGTGCTGGGATGGAACCCAGGGTTGCATGCATGCCTGTCATGTGTCCTTCTACTGTTGCTGTGATTGTCATTCCTGTACATATGTGCAAAATTCCTAGATTTATGCCTCCAACCCAGTTCTTCTGCCTCTGCCATTATGTGTCTAGCTGCTTACTTGATCTCTCCAACTCCATGTGCCATAGGCATCTCCTTCAATTTATCCAAATTCCTGACCTGTCTTTCCCAGTTCTCCTAATGTTTGTAGCTCCAGTTAGTGGATACACTATTTCCCTAATTGCTCAAGCCAGAAACCTAATGACATTCTTCCCTGAGTGTCCTGACTTGTGACAGTTATTCTGCTAACAATCCTCTTTTTAAAAAAATATTTATTTATTCTCTTTTGTTGCCCTTGTTGTTTTATTGTTGTAGTTACTGATGTTGTTGTTGGATAAGACAGAGAGAAATGGAGAGAGGAGGGGAAGACAGAGAGAGGGAGAGAAAGATAGACACCTGCAGACCTGCTTCATCGCCTGTGAAGCAACTCCCCTGCAGGTGGGGAGCTGGGGGCTTGAACCGAGATCCTTACACTAGTCCTTGCTCTTTGCGCCATGTGCATTTAACCCACTGCACTACCGCCCAACTCCCACAGATATTTTTCTATTAGTTGCTGCTGTAATAAAGATCAACTTCCTGTTCCTGACATGGTCCATATTGCTGATCTCTCCCATAGGAGACTCTCCTTCCAAGCATTCTGATTCTGATCTTGATTGTCCACTAGGGGACTTTGCTCCACAGGTTCTGGTCGCACCACAGGTTCTGCTGTCCTGTCACCCCGACCAAGTCCTGCTTGACTCACTGCAGCGCATCCTTTCCATTTTGGCTCAGCTGCTTGTGTCCTTATTTTGTCTCCAGCGTTTCACTGACCTTTGTGCCAGTGTGATTCCACCACTCTCTATGGACGCTACCCCTTTCCCCCTTTTTTTCCCCTTCCAGATAGAAGATGAGAGGCAGAGAGGAGAGGGGAAGAGAGAAAAGGTAAGATACCACAGCACTTCTTTACCACTCATGTAACTCCCCTTGAATGATGCTCCCATGGGGAGTCTGGAGGTTCAAACCCAAGTCCTTGCACATGACAAAGTGTGTGCTCTACCTGTTGAGCTATCTCTTGGCCCCACGCCTCAACTATTAACATGCTCTCATAGCACTCATAATTACCTGGTAGAGAGTACATGTTACCATGCTCAAGGACCTGGGTTCAAGCTCCCAGCCCCCACCTGCAGGGTGGGGAAAACTTCATGAATGGTAAAGCAGTGCTACCAGTCTCTCTCCATCTCTCTCTCTCCCTCTCTCCTCTATCTCCCCCATCTCTATTAATTTCTCTCTGTCTCTATCCAAAATAAATAATTAAAAAAAAAAAGATTTTCTGTTGGGGGATAAAGGTTTTTTTTTTTTTTGTTCTTGTTGTTGCTGGGTTCACATCTCTCAGAAAATTAAAATAAATTGTTGGACTGGGGAGATAGCATAATGGTCATACAAAAGTACTTTTGTACCTGAGATTTGGAGGTCCCAGGTTTAATCCTCTCCAGCACCACACAAGACAGAACTGAGCAGTGCTGTGGTATTTTTTTTTTTTTAAATTTTAAAAAGGGGAGTCGGGCGGTAGCGCAGTGGGTTAAGCGCAGGTGGCGCAAAGCACGAGGATCCTGGTTCGAGCCCCCGGCTCCCCACCTGCAGGGAAGTCGCTTCACAGACGGTGAAGCAGGTCTGCAGGTGTCTATCTTTCTCTCCCCCTCTCCATCTTCCCCTCCTCTCTCCGTTTCTCTCTGTCCTATCCAACAACAAAGACATCAACAACAACAATAATAACTACAACAAGGGCAACAAAGGGAATAAATAAATACTTAAAAAAATAAAAATAAAAATAAAAAAGGAAGAAAAAGGAAATTCTTATGTGAGGTTGCTTTGTTCAATGTCTTCCTTCTCTGCTGGACGCAAACTCCACTGGGCAGGACAGCTCCCTGTGCTTATTGCTGTCTCTCGGTTTCACCTGAGTCCCAACAAGAGAAGTTGCTTAGTGTACCATTTAGATAAAATTCGCAGACAAGTGGTTGCCCTGTCACCCTTTGTATTTCCTTCCATGATCTTCCCTGCTTGTCACCATCAGCCCCAGTTTGCAATGTCTCAGCTAAGTGATCCTCACTCACACTTCTTGTGCTCAGAGGAAACAGGGATTGTCTTTTAATTTTCTGTTTCTTGTTAAACTTCATTCCTAGACCTTGCTTCAAGTCTTCTCATGTTTTCACTGCCCTTTTGGAACCTTCTCTCAGACAACTAGGAGACAAATTGTCATAATCATTTGGAGTCATGACCTGGCGTTTGCTGAAATTTGTGGTGTTGTCACATTACCAGTGACTCAGCTGCATTTAAAATAGGAATTGTTGTTTTGATTTGGGAGTGAGTTTACTACTAAAGGAAACAACAAAGACTTGAGGGAAAAAAAATCATGGATTTGTTCTAAGAATTTCCTACCTTAAAATAGGGTCTTGCTGTGTTTATGACTTCTGTCCTTTCTAAAAAGAAAATAAAAATACGTAACCTTGGGAGTTGGGCGGTAGCACAGTGGGTTAAGCGCAGGTGGCATGAAACACAATGACCGGCATAAGGATCCTGGTTTGAGCCCCTGGCTTCCCACCTGCAGGGGGGTCACTTCATGAGCGATGAAGCAGGTCTGCAGGTATCTTTTTCTCCCCCTCTCTGTCTTCCCCTCCTCTCTCCATTTCTTCCTGTCCTATCCAACAATGATGATATCAACAACAACAATAATAACTACAACAACAATAAAACAACAAGGGCAACAAAAGGGAAAATAAATCATAAAAAAAGAAAAAATTAACCTCATATTGACATGTGTGTATAAGCCTTGAGAAGTAGGGGAGAAAATCCTAATGAAGGTTTAGAAACATAAGGTTTGAACACATAAGCCTCTCCGGTAGTTTACAGCAGGACTAGTGTCTCTCAAAACAGAGGAAGGGCAGGGCCAGGCTGCCAGAGACCACCCCCTCCCCTTGCTTCCCCAACCTACTTGTAGGTGTCAGCTCAACTGTCCTGACCCTCACAGTGACTAATCTTCTGACATTTGCCTCTCTCTTGCTGCTTGACAACAAACAAAACAAAACACAGCACAACCAACACACTTGTGTCCAGTGTCTTGCTCTCTGTTCTGGTATATTCCTTATGCCAGACTTCCTAGGGTTTAATACATCAAGCGTTCATAAATCCTTTTGTATTATGCTGTATATATTTTTTGCTCCTTTTTTTCAGTTTTCATTTTTACCTTTTCTTTAAGGGTTTTTAAAAAATATTTATTTATTCCCTTTTGTTGCCCTTGTTTTATTGTTGTAGTTATTGATGTCATTGTTGTTAGCTAGGGCAGAGAGAAATGGAGAGAGGAGGGGAAGACAGAGAGGGGGAGAGAAAGACAGACACCTACAGACCTGCTTCACCGCCTGTGAAGGGACTCCCCTGCCAGTCCTTGCGCTTTGCGCCACGTGCGCTTAACCCACTGCGCTGCTGCCTTTATAGTACCTAGTATGGATTGTAAGAAGATGAGAACCGATCATGGTTTTTGCTATTTTTTTTTTTTCGGATAGTGCTTTGCCATGTGTACAATCTGAGTTTGAACCAGATCAGGTCCCCACTGCATTGAAAGAAGCTTTGGTGTCTTTCACTTCTCTGTCTCTATCTTTAGAAAACAATGGAGTGGGGGTGGGAAGGATTAAAGAAATAGCATAATGGTCATGCAAAAAAAAATGTTCACGTCTGTGGCCCCAAAGGTTCGTGGTTCAATCCCCAGGACCACCACACCATAAGTCAGAGCTGAGTAGTGCTCTGGTAAATATATATAGTAGTAATAAATTCATAATAGCCTTTTTTTAATGTGGCCTGGGAGGTGGTTCTGAGCATAAAGCATTGGGCTCCCAAGTATAAAGTTCCAAGTTTGATCTCTGGCATTACTTGTGCCAGAGTGATGCTCTGGTTCTTTCTCTCATTTCACCCTCTCTGTGAAATAAATAAATAAATAGCCAGGTGGTAGGTAGCAAGGACCCAGGTTTAAGCCCTCAGTCTTCACCTGTAGGGAGAAAGCTTCACAAGTGGTAAAACTGTGCTGCAGATGTTGCTTTTTCTCTTCCATTCTCTGTCTCCATCTTCCCTCTAGATTTCTCTCTGTACCTATCCAATACATATTGATAAATAAAGAAAAAATATTTTAAATTTCGCAAAGCACAAGGACCGGCATAAGGATCCTGGTTTGAACCCCGGCTCCCCACCTGCAGGGGAGTCGCTTCACAGGCGGTGAAGCAGGTCTGCAGGTGTCTATCTTTCTCTCCTCCTCTCTGTCTTCCCCTCCTCTCTCTATTTCTCTCTGTCCTATCCAACAATGACAACAACAATAATAACTACAACAATAAAACAACAAGGGCAACAAAAGGGAATAAATAAATAAAATAAATATTAAAAAAAAATTTAAAAAATATTTAAAATTTTTGTAAGTATGAGGGGCTGGGTGGTGGCACACTTGGTTGGGTGCACATGTTACAATGCCCAAGGACCCAGGTTCCCACCTGCAGGGGGAAAGCTTTGCAAGTGGTAAAGCAGTGCTGTAGGTGTCTTTCTGTCTCTTGCCCTCTCTATCATTCCCTTCCTTCTCGATTTCTTGCAGTTTATATCCAATAAATAAAGATAATTAAAAAATTTTAAAAAATATTAATTTTTAAAAATATGTATGTACATGAATTAAAAAATTAGAAAAAAAAAAGCCCTTGAGACCAAAGCCTGAGGAAGTGTAGGAATGGGGATGGAGAGTGAAGGGTGCCTCCTGTGAGAGGAAACGCTTGGCGTGAGGGTGAGTCATTTCAAGTGTGCTAGGGGGAAAGGGAAATCTGTTGACTTTTTTTTTGTTCTTCTGTTTTTCTTTTCTTTCCCCCCCCCCCTTTATTGGTTTGATGATGGTTTACAGTTGGCAGTAACAAACATGAATGAGCAGATAGAATCCCCTTCAAGGATGCAGACATGTGGAATCATGGGTCTGGAGAGATCTTGACTGACCAAGGCCTAAGGTCTGCTGTGGGGAGGAGACCCTCAGGAAGGAAGGGTGTAGATGGCCCCTCAGCCTCTGGACATCCTCCTCATGAATGGATGCACCCATTTTACGAGCAGCTGGGTAACAAGGAAAGAAAGAACTATGATAGAATTTTCCTGTGGACACTTAGGAGTTCATTCCTTCACTCAGCAACTGTTTGGAGACTGCTGTGTACCCAGCGCTGTCCTGAGTGCTGAGAGTACAAGCTCTTGGTGGGGGCACAGAGCATAAGCAAATACATAGGTAAAATAGTAGATATGAGAAGGGTAATATTTGCTTCAGAGGAAAAAAGTAGTTCTTCTTCTTCTAGCGTTTGCCCTTCTTCCGTAGCCAGTCAACAGCGTCAGGTTGAAAGCTGTCAGGAGCTGCTTGTTGCTGGCTTTGAAAGTGACTGGGATCCATGTGGATTCAGTCGGCTAGGAAGGATCGTCAGTTTCCCCAATGAATGGGTACTCACGGGATGCACCACGAGAAGGTCGATCCAGTGCATCCCAAAAAAGTAGTAAAGGAGGATTACTTACAGGGTAGAGACAGGTGATGTGATTTATTTATTATTTTTACTGAAGCACTGCTCAGCTCTGGTTTATGGTTATGTTGGAGATTGAACCTGGGATTTATTTTATTTTATTTTTACCAGAGCATTTCTCAGCCCTGGTTTATTGTGGTGCGAGGGCTTGAACCTGAGACTTTGGAGCCTCAGGCTTGAGAGTCTGTTTGCATAGCCATTGTGCATTTACCCTCTGCCCAGGACTTTTTTTTTTTTTTAAATTAGTGATTTAATAATGACTAACAAGATTGTAAGATAACAGGAGTATAATTCCATACAGACCAAAGTTCCATGTCCCATTGGAAACTTCTGTATTCTTTATGCCTCAGGAAGTATGGACCAAAATTGTTAAAAAATTTTTTTCTTTACATTTCTTTATTGGGGGATTAATGTTTTAAAGTTAACAGTAAATATAATAGTTTGTACATGCATAACATTTCTCAGTTTTCTACACAACAACACAAACCCCACTAGGTCCTCTGCCATCCTGTTTCAGGACTTGAATTCTTCCCCCCATCCACCCTAGAGTCTTTTACTTTGGTGCAATATACCAACTCCAGTCCAAGTTCTACTTAGAAAAAATTAAAAATTTTTAAATATTTATTTATTTATTATTTTATTTCTTTATGGATAAAACTTTTTTGGGGGGTGCAGAAGGTGAGAGTCCTGGCTTCTGTAATTGCTTCTCCATTGGACATAGTGTTGGCATATTGATCCATACTCCCAGCCTGTTTCTGTCTTTCCCTAGAGTGTAGGGCTCTGGAGAGGTAAGACTTTGGGACACATTGGTGAGGTCATCTGCTGAACCTGGGATTTTTGGTGCATTAGGCATGAAAGTGTTTTTATATAACCTTTATTCTACCTTCCCAACCCTCTAATAAGAATAGTGGCTAGGAAACATTGAGCAAAGATTGTAGACAGTGAACCATATGGTTATCTGGGAGAGAGCTTTCCAAGTGCAGGAACATTAAATGCTAAGATTTGGTGGTGGGGTGGGCAGATAGTTCACCCAGTGGAGTGCATGCTTTACTGTGTGTGCAGATGCAGGCTCAAGCCCCCTGATACCAGTGGGAGAAGCATGCAAGGGTTGGAAGTTTCATGAGTGATGGAGTGGTGCAGCAGCATTGTAGTCTTCTCTCTCTCTCTCTCTCTCTCTCTCTTTCTCTCTCTCTCTCTCTCTCTCTTTCTCCCCTTACCAGAAGGAACATATCTGATATTTGAGACCAGTCAGGATGCCTGGGGGTGGGTGCTTATGAGCACAGAACTTGAGGGTAGATTATCATGGAAAGGAGGTGGAGGGCAAAGGAATGGCCAGAAAGGGAGGCTGGCAGCCACTGAGAGCCTTTAGTTTTCCTCTCTGCTTAAAGGGAGAGACATGGAATATGTTTGAGCTGAGTATTGAGAGCTGATTCTAGGAGTGAGGGCAGACAGAAGGGATTGCCATAATTTGGGCCGTAGATGAGGGTGGCTTGGATCCAGGCAGAAGTGTTGGGAAGACATTGAGTTTTGAGTATCTTATCTTTATTTGTTTATTTACTGGATAGAGATAGCTAGAAATTGGGAGGAAGGGGCAGACAGAGAGGGAGAGAGACACTTGCAGCACTGCTTCACCACTTGTGAAGCTTTCCTCCTGCAGATGGGGACCAGGGGCTTGAACCCAGGACTTTGTGCATTGTAACATGTGCATTCAATCTGATGCACCATCACCTGGCCCCACATTTTATTTACTTATTTTGGATCAAGACAGAGTAATTGAGAGGGAAGGAGGAGAGAGAGAGTGCCGGGCTAGCATCGCCGGAGAGAGGAGACCAGGAACTCGTGGTGGAGCAGGAATGCAAATCTTTATTCATACGGACGTCCCAGAGTCAGGTGTGAGCACAGTGAGTTTAGGCCACGTGGAGCTAGCAGAATGGCCGCCTCCCACTATGCACGCTAGCCCTTCTTCAGGTCAGGATGTGGAAGAGAAAGAGAGAGGGGGAAGAAGAAAGAGCAGAAACAGAAGTGACTTTTATAGGAGAATTCCGGAAGTGGCAAGTTGGGGTGGAATTGGCTAGGGAAGAGGGTAGAGAAAAGAAAAAGGCATTCTGGGAAGGTAGAAAGCTGGGGATTAGCAATACCCTGAGGGGATAACGTGGTGGTGATATGTAAATAATACTTGCATGGAAATATAGTGGTTTGTGGGCCCTGCCAATGTTCAACCACATCTGCACAATATCCCAACGAGAGAGAGAGAGAGAGAGAGAGAGAGAGAGAGAGGGGTGCAGCACTGTTTCACTACTCCTGAAGCTTCCCCTCTGCAGGTGGGAATGGGGGCTTGAACCTGGGCCATTGCACACCAAGTTTTCCACTGCCCAGTCCACAGTTTGGGGTCTGTTTCAAGATAGAACTGATAGGTTGGATGTGGGTATATGAGAAAGAGAATGATGACTTCAAGATTGTTGACTTGAGCCTGTGAAAACAGGGAATGAGGGCCGGGTGGTGGTGTACCCAGTTGAATGAGCATGTTACAGTGCACAAGGACCTGGGTTCAAACCCCTGGTCCCCACCTGCAGTGGGAAATCTTTGTTGTCAGGAAATTGTAAGGATGTGATAGAACCTGGCAGGGCTTGACCTGAGGAGTGCATCTATCCTGTCAGTCTCTCTCTCTACTGAGAGGTTGAGCAAGGAGGGACAGGAGGAACCCCAAAGGTTTGCCTTGTCTTATCAGACTCCCTGCCTCACAAAGCACCTTGCATTCCTGATACTATGGCCTGCTTCGTTATTATCTACATAATCATTGTTTTGCCTGAAAGATCCCTACTCATTCCATTCCTTTGATCTATCTTCTTTCTATCCTCAAGACCCTCCCTGCCTGCAGGGTATTATTATTTATCCTACTAGTTAAAACCCTTGCAGCAGTTGCTAAGGAAGCTACCTTTCCCAGACCCCTTTTGCCATTCTCTGCCACTTTCCAAACCATGTCAAGCCATTTCCTTTTCTGACTTGCCACTTCTGGGTCCGACCTTTAAAAGCCTGGGCTCCCTGATCAATAAAGAATTGAATTGCCTCACCACCATGAGCTCTGTTCATGAGTCATCTCCCTCGTGTCACTAAGTGAGTAGCAGCCCAGGCTGGCTCCGGTCGCATTCTCTCCAACCCAGAGAGTACACGCCCAGGAAGAGGCACCCCCACACTAGCCCGGCACTTTGTGAGTGGTGAAGCAGGTCTGCAGGTGTCTGTCTTTCTCCCTCTCTATCTCCACTCCTCTCAATTTCTGGCTGTCTCTAGCCAATAAATAAATGAAGATAATAAACAAATTTTTAAAAATAACTATAAAGAAAGCAGGGAATGACTTCACAAAGAGGGCTGGAAGAACAGGTCTGAGGCAGGATGAAAGGTCAGAAGTTTGTTATGGGCCAGATATACTTACATCTATACTAGACATTGGGCAGACACTTCAAGGAATTAATGGTGTAGGTGAGTTCAGCAGCCAGTGTCTGGGAGAGGTCTGGCTGGGAAACTTGGCATTGAGCCATCAATCTAGATGATAGCGACATACCCTACCATGTGACATGAGCACCTGTCAGGCAGGAACTTCAGTGTCCAGGGGCTGGGGAGGGTGAGGAAGTGGAGTGGCCAGCAAAGTTGGTGGAAACCAAGACTGATGGCAGGTTGCTCCCTGAACCCTCATGCAGGTGTGACAACGTGCGTGTCTTTAAGCTGGGCCTCTTCTCTGGTCTCTGGTGGACCCTCGCCCTCTTCTGCTGGATCAGTGATCGAGCCTTCTGTGAGCTGCTGTCATCTTTCCACTTTCCGTACCTGCATTGTGTGTGGTAAGCTGCGTGTGGCTGAACGGGGTGGGAGGCTGTGAGACAGATGTCTACACACAGGCCAGGCCCTCACTGCCCGCCAGGGTGCACAGGGGTTGGCGACAGGCAGCCCTCTCCTCACATGGACCGTCAGGTGTTTCAGAAGTAACAGAAAATATTGCCAAAATTAGAATCAGCTCTGGGGAACTAGCTTAGCTAAAACAAAAAAACCGAACAGTTTATGCTTCAGATCTGTGGTCTCTCACCTCTCACTCCATTATTAAAGCATAAAGGAGCTTGAAAACTGAGCCTGTAACCTGAACTTTAGCTAGAGCTCTAAGAGAGAACAGGGGAATCCTGGGACAGATGTGATGTAAGGACAGAGGTGGCCCACTGATTGTGGGGATTATAGGTCATTTCAGGACAGTCACACCCATTCATTTGACAGGCGGAGATAGAAGCCTGGAAAAGTGAGGTGAATTGTATAGGATGAGGTACCACAAGTTCACTAGTGGAGAATTAGAGCACTTCCTCTTTGAAATGCTTAGGAGACAGTGTTCAGGTTTTTTAAAAAGAAGCAGGTCACAAAATAGTATGCAGAGCCCTACACTCAAAAGCCGAGGAGAAGATTGAGTGGCTGTCTTCCTAGAAGCAGCTTCAACTCCAAACCATGAGTTATCTTTACTGCTCTGTCCTCCATGGCTCATGACTGCAAAAGACACCACAAACCAGAAGAATTCTACTTTAGAATGTCCCTTGCTAGATTGGGGAGATAGCATAATGGTTATGCAAAAAGACTTTCACACCAGACTCGCCCCAAATCCCAGCTACAATGTCTAGCACCACTATAAGCTAGAGCCGAGCAGTGCTCTGGCAAGCAAGCAAGCAAGCAAGCAAGCCTGTGTAAATTGATAGTATCTTGCTGAAGAGTTATTCAGCGGTAGAGCATAGGACTTGCATGTGTGAGGTCCCAGGTTCAATTTTAGCACCTTGGGGCTGGGCAGATAGCACCTCATATGCCAGAGCTGAGTGGTGCCCTGGTCCCTCTTGATCTCTTATGTAAAAATGAAAGCAAATTAAAAAAAATAAAAAACCAAACTTAATAAAAAGCAATAGCATGAGGGGGGGATTTTAGTGGTAAAGGGTCATAAAACTTGGTGAGACCCTTAGAAGTTTGACTTCCATCAGGAGATACCTAAAAGCATACTGTTTGAAAGAATTTGCCTGAATTCCCTTGGACGTATTTCCTTGTGTCTACTGTGAGATATAACTGGCTCTCATTAAAAACAGAATTATTTATTTACTGGAGAGAGAGTAACCAGAGCACTGCTCAGCTCTGCTTTTTTTTTTTTTTTTTTTTTTTTTTTCTGGATAGGACAGAGAGAAATGGAGAGAGGAGGGGAAGACAGAGAGGGGGAGAGAAAGACAGACACCTGCAGACCTGCTTCACCGCTTGTGAAGTGACTCCCCTGCAGGTGGGGAGCCAGGGGCTCGAACCGGGATCCCTATGTCAGTCCTTGTGCTTTGTGCCACATGGGCTTAACCCGCTGTGCTACCTTTCGGCCCCCTCAGCTCCGGTTTATGGTGGTACTGGGAGTTGATCTTGGGACCTTTGGTACCTCAGGCATGAAAGTCTTTTTGCATGACCATTACACTCTCCCCAGTCAGCATATGCAGGCTTGTTGCTCTCATGAAACTAATCTTTTAGAGCATTCTCACACAGCCTATTTGCTTCTATTTTATCATTTTCTGGCCACACTCAGCCTTCGAAAAAAAAATTTTTTCCAACAGGGTAATTGCTGGGGTCTGGTGCCTGCATAACAAATCTGTTTTTGAATCCATTTGGCCATTTTCTCCCCCCTTTTTAAAATCCTGTTCCTTTTGGGGGGAGTCAGGCGGTGGCACAGCAGGTTAAGTGCACGTGGCACAAAGCGCAAGGACCACCATAAGGATCCAGGTTCGATCCTCTGGCTCCCCACCTGCAGGGGAGTCGTTTCACAGGCGGTGAAGCAGGTCTGCAGGTGTCTGTCTTTCTCTCCCCCTCTCTGTCATCCCCTCCTCTCTCCATTTCTCTCTGTCCTATCCAACAATGACGACATCAATAACAACAACAACTACAACAATAAAAAACAACAAGGGCAACAAAAGGGAATAAATAGATAATTTAAAAAAAAAATCCTGTTCCTTTCCTCCTTTTTCTCTCTATCTCTCCCTAATTATTTCCTTATTTATCTTAATGGGAGAGATAGAGAGGAAGAGAGAGAGAGAACAACACTGCCCAGCTCTGGTTTATGGTGTTGCTGGAGACTGAACCTGGGATCTTAGAGTCTCAGTTATGGAAGTATTTTATTTTATTTTATTTTATTTTACTTTATTTTACTTTACTTTACTTTATTTTATTTTATTTTATTTTATTTTGTTTTATTTTAACCAGAGAACTGATCAGCTCTGGTTTATGTTGGTGCAGGGGACTGAACCTGAGACTTTGGAGCCTGAAGCACTAGAGTCTCTCTGCATAACCATTATGCTATCTACATCCCTCACCCCGTCCTCTCTTCTCCCCTTCCCTCCCTTCATCCTTGCCCTCCCTTCATCCCTCCCCTCCCTTCCCCTCATCCCTTCCCTCTGTCTCTCTCCCCTTTCTTTTTCTCTCCCTCCCTTCCTTCCTTCCTTCCTTCATTCCTTCCTTCCTTTCTTCCTTCCTTTCTTTCTTTTTTTTAAAAAAATATTTTATGTATTTATTAATGACAAAGCTAGGAGAAAGGGAAAGAACCAGACATCACTCTGGTACATGTGCTGCTGGGGATTGAACTCAGGACCTCATGCTTGAGAGTCTAGTGCCTTAGCTGCTGTGCCGCCTCCTGGACCTCCCTCTCTCTCTCTCTCTTTCCGTCAGAGGGCAGAGAGAAGTTGAGAGGAGTCTCACCTGTGGCCTCCTTTTGCAGGCACATCCTCATCTGCCTGGCTGCCTACCTGGGCTGCGTGTGCTTTGCCTACTTCGATGCTGCCTCTGAGATCCCTGAGCAAGGTCCGGTCATCAAGTTCTGGCCGAGTGAGAGATGGGCCTTCATCGGCGTCCCCTATGTGTCCCTTCTGTGTGCCAGCAAGAAGTCCCAGGTGAAGATCACATGACAGCAGGGCTGCGGCTGCTCCCCTGCTTATCTTCCCCTGTGCACTGGGCTTCACTTCTTACAAAGACAGGGGATTTCTAGAGTTGGAGGTGGTGTCTGTCTTAAAAATTCTCTTCCTTTGGGTTCTCAATAGCATGTGTGTGGACCACCAGGACCCCATTATGCTTGAGAAGAACCAAATGTCCTTCCTCCCTTCCAGAGATGGGATTGGAGAGCTGAGGGCCGCTGGGTCTGTCTCAAGTCACTCTCAGGAGGGTAGGTTGACGGGCTGCATCCTGTGTGGTTGGTGGTGGCAGGGTAGCTCCTTGGGGACCCCCCAGCCGCACAGTGTCTCACTTCTTGGAAAGAGTTGCATACCCCCCACCATTCCCACACACTCCTGGAGGGGACATCTGTTGACAGACAGCCCCTTGCTGGACAGGACCCCCCTGAGTATCTGATGGAAGACACTGGAGGTTTTCGTTTGTGAGAAACTGTCCTAAAACCAAACCAAGCACGTCAAGCACAGTCGGGTTATGTGGCTGAGGAGACTGGCTTGCAGCTCTCAGCAGCCCAGGGTTGGGGTGCATCGTCTGCTGAGAGGCTGGACTGTTGGCTTCCAGTGAAGGCAAAGCTCACAAGACACGCTCGATGCCAAAGACACCATTCTCCAAGCCATGCACCGTTTTTCACTTTTGATTTCATGTGTTCCACTGGCCCAGCCCAGGAACTTGTCAAGCACACAGATGCCAGACCCTTACCCCCCCCCCCCCCACCCCTCTACCCCCCGTAGCTTGGCCTCTATGCTAAAGGGTGAGTTAAAAATCCTGAGGGAGAGTTAGGAATCTGGAGAAAATGGGAATTCTTGGAAACATTTTCTCATTTGGACCCTCCTGTGTGCTCTCTTTCTGGAAATGACCATCAAGCATCTCTTCCTTCTCTAGTATTCATTCCAGAAACGATGCCCTGGAGGCTCCCCATGTGCCAGGGTTCCTGTGTGTCTTTTTCTCAAGTGTGGGCTGCGTTGGGGGCCACGGGGGCAATGGGGCCAGCCTGTTGCCCTCTGGTGGTATCCTCTTTGGATAAGTCTCATTGGCTGAATGGACAATCGAAGAGTTGCCTTCAAGGTGTGACGCAGGAAGTATTGACCTCAGGGACCCTCAGTTTAACTCAGGCATCTCCTACTTTGCAACGTTCCACTGAGGGAGAGAGGAGGGCAGACATGTCCGTTTGGTGTGGTCACCAAAGTTATGTCCCTCTGGCTTAATTAGCTCAGGGTTGGGCAGTGGTAGTTGGGGGTGGGGGTGGGGAAGGGCATGTCCAGGAATGGTTTTCTCTGGCTAGAATCTGCACAGGGTCTCAAGTGAAGATTCTGACAAGTAACTGGATTTGGAGTTTAAAGGCCAATGACTTTATTCTACATCTTTATTTTTCTTTCTTTCTTTCTTTTGGTCACCGGGGTTAAGGCTGGGGCTTGGTGCCTACACTATGAATCCACTGCTTCTGGTGGCCATCCTCCCCCTGTTTTTTCCCCTTTGCTTTTTTTTTTCTTTTTTGATAAGACAGAGAGAAATTGAGAAGGGGAGGAGAGATAAAGAGAGGGAGATAAAGATAGACACCTGCAGACCTGCTTCACCATTCATGAAACGGACCCTCTGCAGGAGGGGGGCTTGAACCGAGGTCCTTGCAAATGGTGATATGTGTGCTTAACCGGGTGTGCCACGGCCTGGCCCCCTATTTCTGTGGTTTCCAAATTAGTAGAACCCTATTTGCAGTAAGTTGTATTTATTGAACCCTAACATTTGAAACATGTTATAGTTTATCAACTTAAAGCTGTTTTAGGGTTATATTTCTGTCATTTCCATAGTAATATATCAGAGAGTGAAAAATCCATATTGACAGGAGTCGGGCGGTAGCGCAGTGGGTTAAGTGCATGTGGCACAAAGTGCAAGGACTGGCACAATGATCTCGGTTCGAGCCCCGGCTCCCCACCTGCAGGGGAGTCGCTTCACAGGCTGTGAAGCAGGTCTGCAGGTGTCTATCTTTCTCTCCCCCTCTCTGTCTTCCCCTCCTCTCTCAGTTTCTCTCTGTCCTATCCAACAACGACAACAATAATTACAATAAAACAACAAGAGCAACAAAAGGGAATAAATACATATATATCACAAAAGAAAATCCATATTGACAAATGGTAGTTTCCAAGGTTAGCAAATTTGATAGCTCTACATGTCCCTTATTTTGGTCTAAAATATGTGTGGAACTGTGGAATCTCAGATGCTCCTCTAGGAAACCTGGGCGGTGTATGAAGCAGCTGTGAAATTCTCTTGGGTTTGCTATGAAATAATTTTGGATTGCTTTTGCAAGCATGAGTTCTGATCTCATACATTCTCCACATTAGGAACTTGGTGTATGTATGGAAGTGTAGATGAGAAGCAGAGAGTGAAGAGGTAGGCTATCTGTGTGAGAAGCTTAGTTTCTATCTAGAGGGTTAGTCAGAGGATTGACCTTTGCACCAACAGTGTGTGTGTGTGTGTGTGTGTGTGTGTGTGCGTGCGCGGTCCTATGGGGGGAGGCGGTGGTGATGGTGGAGGGACAGGAACATTTCTCTATCAGGTAAAAAGTTAGTTCCCTGGGGAAGAGTTGCTTCAGACACAGTATGCTGAGCTTGCCCTTCTGGAAGTTTCTGAGTGTCTTTCGAAAATAGAGATCAAATGTGACAGGTAAAGGAAGGCAGTATATGCCCCTAATTATAGAGTTATTTCCACCCCATCTCAAATGATTAAGATAAAATGTCAGGAAGGATGCTTTCCTTATGAAAAGCAGTATGCCCTTCTAGAGATTGATTTTAAAGAATTGAGCACTGAGGGAGAAAGTGAGGGGAGGGCATAAATATTTGAGAAAGACAAAACCAAACCCTATAGTTTTTATTTATTTTTATTTATTTTATTTTATTATTATTTTTTTAACCAGAGCACTGTTCAGCTCTGGCTTATGGTGGTTCAGGGGATTGAACCTGGGACATTGGAGCCTCAGGCATGAGAGTCTGAAAAGCTGACGTATAATAGTACCTATATTTTCATTACCTAAGGACAACCATTATTATTTGGCGGGGGCATATTTTCTCCCGCCCCCAACATAGTTATAAATAGATGTGTTTTTAAAGCTGGCAGTTTGACTGTACCTTGAAGAAGTCTAAATAGTAGTTGCGTATTTTTTCATGAAAACACTAGAGTTAGTTGAACACTTGAGTCCCATCACTGGATCTTGACACCGACTACTGAGTTTTCCTTTGTAATCGAGCTAAATGTGAATGAGCCCTAAGAGACAATGGACTGAATTCTACTGATTAAAATGTTTCTGCTCCTAGCTTGATGGCACATGGGAAATGGCTCTTAAATGTTTGGTTTTATGTGTTTTGAAGTTCTCAGATTTTTCCTTTAAAGAGAATGACTTATTCCATTAATTCATGTGCAATCAATAATCTTTTCTTCTGTACTGATAATGCAGGGAAGTGGAGATTGGGGCGTTAGGAGTCAAGCCCTGGTAGTTACTTACATGACTCTTAGATTTTTGTTCTGGTTAGAATTTGCCCGATATCCATAACCAGCAGGAACTGGATTCAGGATATTAAAAAAAACCAAAACTACATTACCAAGTAACCATCTAAATCAATATTCCTGTCTTATAATGTTTGATTAAGAATTGATTCCTGAAAAAATAATTGATTATATTCTCCCTTTTATGATTATATTATAAAGAGCAATCACTTTGGTGAACTGATGTGACATGCGTGGAGCTGAGTTATCTGAGTCTCTTATTCATGGACTACATTTTGGGATAACTCTATGTTCCTTGCAAGAGTGCCTAAAACATTCATGATCAGAGATTAAAGGTCAAACATATTCTGTTGGGGAACAAAGCCTGATCTTCATCAAACACAGGCTTTGTGGAAGAAAAAAAAATACAGTCACCAGTTTTGTGTATTGGATTTCTCAGGTGTATGAGAACCTCTCTCCCCAACTCCTCATACGGGTGTGAGCCAATGCCATGTTGGAGGCTCTGAGCCCAGGACTTGAGTCTTCCCTAGTTCTTTCCTTTGGGGGCTATATGGAATCATCTCTTGGGGGGCGGGGGAGGGCTGAAGCTGGCCCAACCAGAACCCCTCTCATTGCTCCCCTTTCTCTAAATAAACTCGGGACCTTTTATTTTAGTTTATTTTTCTTGCTGGGTGCTGCCATTCCTGCTGGCCAAGGAGATGTCTTGGGCCATACTGGGACTTTCAATGGAGGTTCTAGACATTGTTCTACAGACTTCAAAATAACCCCCTATTCTGAAGGACTCTTTGAATTCTATCTTCCCATATAGGCTAAACGATATTTAAGACTTTTAGAAATGCAACATGTAACCAGAGCAAATACTTTATTTTTAGATAGAGGTGCCATGTTTATACTTTCTACTATATATAGGGGTATATTGCAGAAGAGAGTTCTGCCATTTAAAATCTCCATTGTTTTGGGAGTGACTTAAGACTTTTAGAAATGTTTTTTTTTTTTTGCACAATATATATATATATATATATATACATTATTTTGTGAACAATGACACTTGTTTAATATTAAAAGCCACAAGTGGCATTTTCTGTGAATGAATAGGTCTGTGCTTGTGTTTATTTCCAAAATAATCTCTGCAATGTCTGTAGTGAAAACTGCATTGAATGAATGACAGAGCAAAGTGCACTGGCCCAAGTCCCTTGGTATCATTATTATTTGTTAACCGATGGGTTTCTTCTCAGGACTATGAAGTCAGTACATCTAAATAGTATAGCATACTCAAAGCAGGTTTCTTTCTTTTTTTTTTTATTAAGAATTCTATAGAGTCGGCCAGTAGCACAGCGGGTTAAGCGCACGTGGCGCAAAGTACAAGGACCAGTGTAAGGTTCCTGGTTCGAGCCCCCGGCTTCCCACCTGCAGGACTGCAGGGGAGTCACTTCACAGGAGAAGAAGCAAGTCTGCAGGTGTTTGTCTTTCTCTCCCCCCCTCTGTCTTCCCCATCTCGCTCCATTTCTCTCTGTCCTATCCAACAATGACGACATCAACAACAATAATAATTGCTACAACAACCATAAAAAACAACAAGGGCAGCAAAAAGGAAAATAAATAAATAAATAAATAAATAAATAAATAAATAAATAAATAAATAAATATATTTTGGGAGTCAGGCTGTAGCGCAGTGGTCAAACACAGGTGGCGCAAAGCGCAAGGACCGGAAGAAGGATCCCGGTTTGAGCCCCGGCTCCCCACCTGCAGGGGAGTTGCTTCACAGGCAGTGAAGCAGGTCTGCAGGTGTGTCTGTCTTTCACTCCCCCTCTCTGTCTTTCCCTCCTCTCTCCATTTCTCTCTGTCCTATCCAACAACGATGACAACAACAATAATAACCACAACAATAAAACAAGGGCAACAAAAGGGAATAAATAAATATTTTTAAAAAGGAATTCTATAGTTATGCCATGTGAAAATATAAACTCAAATACAGAAAACTAATCTGTTCTGGATTTTACCCATGCACTGAGCAGACCATGTACCATTTAAAGATAGTTATTGACTTTAGCAGAAAAATTTGGTACCTACCTATTTTACTTAATTTCCTGAGATTGTAATTTTACTAAAGAATTCATAGACCATTGTGTTTAAAATATGTGGCCATCAGAGGTGAAAGACTGGGTTAGGGGAGGGGGTAGATAGCACAGTGGTTATGCAAAGAGACTCATGCCTGAGGCTCCAAAGCCTCAGGTTCAATCCCCCGCACCACCATAAGCCAGAGCTGAGCAGTGCTCTGGTGTTTCTTTGTGTCTCTCTCAAAAATAAAAAATCAAAAAATAAGTTTCTTTTAAAAAGAAAAAAAGAAAGACTGGGCAAGTATTATCAGTATTATATAGACGGAGGGGAGAGGTGTGTCAGTGATTAAACCTTATTCAAAGAGCTACCTCAGAGCTACCTCAGAGCTGTAATTCCAACCCCTTGTTACTGTGACCTTTTCTGTTCTTTCTTTTTCAAAAGATATATTTAGGAATGAGAGAACCAAAGCACCACTCTGGCACATGTGATGCCAGAGATTGAATTTGGGACCTCCTGTGTAGAAGCCCAACTCTCTGTGTAGCCAGCCACTGTACCACCTCCAAAGCTGCTAGGTTTGCCCGTTAATTTGTTTTTCTTCCTTGTAGAAGTGAAGGAAAGAAGTGTGACCACAGAACCTTTTGACAATCTGATAGAAACTATCTTCTCCCTAGGCACATGCTGAGATAATCTGAGATAATACTGAAGCCAGCCAGCAAGAACTGCTGTGTGACAAGACACTAAGCCAAAATTCAAATCATTTCTGGTGCTCACCAGAGCTCTACTTTTTCCACTACCCTCAGAGAGAGAGGCTTGGTGGCAGGCTTGAACAGGGGCAGATCTAAGTTCTGGGAACTGAACACTTAGGACTGCACAATGAATTGTGATTTAAATCTCTTTCACTGTCTCTTTCCTGGTGTATAGTATCAGACACTCACTATGAACATTTCTGGGTTAAGGTATTATTCTACCACTTTTTTTTTTTTTAACCTAACAAGTAAAAGCAAATTACTAATGGTTGGGAGAAGCAGAGCATCACTTGGGCATATTTTGGTGCCAGGGATTGAATTTGGGACCTCATGCTTGTAGATCTCTGCCAGCTGTGCCATCCCTGAGCTGTTATTCTGTTTACGTTTGTGCTTCTGAATTTTTCCATAAAAATGTTTTTTTTTTTTTTTTTTTTTCTGGGCCCTTCTACTCTCTTCAAACCTCCGCCCTCCACCCCAGGACTCGTAGTTCTGCCTCCTGTTAGGGAACTAAGCTCAGGCTGATTCTGTCTCTCACTATTCCCTAAAGCCTGGCTGCACTTACCTTGCTTGTAAAGTCTTCTGAGTATTAATTCACAGAAAGGGAAGGATTCCCTTCCCTTCCCTCTTCTTTCTCTCGCTCCCTCTAGGTCTCCCTCTTAGTGTTGGTTTATCATGTTTCTCTCTCAAACCACTTTGTTTTCGTTTTTGGAAACAAGAGCAATAAAGACACAAAAATAGCAAAGAGTAACAACATCAGTACTTTTTGTATTAGGACTGATGAAGGGAGAGTGACAGAAGGTAAGTTCAGAAACACGAATTGACAGACAAGCAAGGTGGCAATGCTGACATTTAGTAGCAGGAGAAACACCAATGAAACCAGGGCGGGGCCTGGAGAAATTCATGGAGTAATACTGCCATCTTGTGGACTACTCCAGTATTGCTTAGCTTCGCAAGGGAAACCCATATTGCCAGTCGCACCCAATACTCATTATAATTGCCTGCAAACATTCACAGGTTAGATAACCTCTTTTGAGTCCATGATATTTTCCTGGACATTTTTTCAAGAAAGATTTATTTATTTAATTTATTTTCCCTTTTGTCGCCCTTGTTGTTGTTTTTTATTGTTGTTGTAGTTGTTGTTGTTATTGATGTCGTCGTTGTTAGGTAGGACAGAGAGAAATGGAGAGAGGAGGGGAAGACAGAGAGGGGGAGAGAAAGATAGACACCTGCAGACCTGCTTCACAGCCTGTGAAGCAACTCCCCTGCAAGTGGGGATCCAGGGCTCGAACCAGGATCCTTACCTTGGGCTTCGGGCCCTGTGCGCTTAATCCGCCACGCTACCGCCTGACTCCCTCAAGAAACACTTCTTCCGGGACTCAGGCGGTAAACCCGTGGTGCAAAGTGCAAGGACCGGTGTGAGGATCCCAGTTCGAGCCTTTCCTGGCTCCCCACTTGCTGGGGAGTAGCTTCACAAGCAGTGAAGCAGGTCTGCAGGTGTCTGCCTTTCTCTCCCCCTCCTCTCTCCATTTCTCTCTGTCCTATCGAACGAACAATGACGGCATCAACAAAAATAATAACTGCAACAACAGTAAAACCAACAAGGGCAACAAAAAGGAAATAAATAAATAAATATTTTTAAAAAGGAAGATTTCTCCTTCCTCCCTCCCTTCCTTCTTTCCCTCCATTCCTCCCTCCCACTCTTACTCCTTCCTTCCCTCCTTCCCTTTTTCCTTCTTTCCTTCCTTCCTTCCTTCCTCCCTTCCTCCCTCCCTTCCTTCTTTCTTTCCTTCCTTCCTTCCTCTCTCTCTTCCTTCTCTCTGTCTCCCTTTTCCTCTCCCTCTCTCTTTCAAAATTGAGGGGGCTGGGATGTAGCACAGCGGGTTAAGTGCTCAAAGCATAAGGACCAGCGTAAGGATCCCTGTTTGAACCCCTGGCTCCCCACCTGCAGGAGGGTCGCTTCACAAGCAGTGAAGCAGGTCTGCAGGTGTCTTTCTCTCCCCCATCTGTCTTCCCTTCCTTTCTCGATTTCTCTCTGCCCTACCCAACAACAACGACAGCAATAACAATAACAACAATAATAATAATAATAACAATGATAAACAGCAAGGACAACAAAAAGGAAAAAATAGCCTCCAGGAACAGTGGATTTGTAGTGTAGGCACTGAGCCGCAGCAATAACCCTGGAGGCAGAAAATTAAAAAAAAAATAAAAATAAATTTAAAAAAAAGAAAAGAAATTGAGAGGGAAGCAGGAAATAGAGGAGTGAGACAGCTGCAGCATGGCTTCGACATCCTCGAGGAAACACTCACGAAAGACATGTCTCTGATATCTGATTACTGTAAAAAATGGCGACTAATCCCTAGCACTGCAAAAACGGTATCATCTGTTTTCCATCTACACCATGCCTCGGCCTCGTGTGAGCTTAATGTGCAGCTTGGCGATAAGAGAATCCAGCATGAAGCCCAGCCAGTCTATCTTGGCGTTACTCTCGATCGCACTCTGTCATTTCACAAACATCTCATAAAAACTGCAGCAAAGGTGGGCGCGAGGAATAACATCATTGCAAGACTGGCCAGCTCCTCATGGGGCGCGAGCGCTTCCACACTACGATCATCATCTCTGGCATTATGCTATTCCACTGCAGAATACTGTGCCCCAGGATGGTTCCGTAGCCCCCATGTCCACTTGGTCGATTCCAAATTATATTCCTCCATGAGGATAATTTCTGGAACCATCCGTTCCACCCCAGTTCCATGGCTGCCAGTTCTTAGCAACATCACCCCGCCAGCTATTCCTCAGGATGCGGCATCATCTAAGTTCATTTCCCACGTCTACGCTCGACCGGACCTGCCAATATACGCGGATATCTTCGCCCACCCTGTCCAACGCTTGACATCTTGTCACCCAATCTGGTCCCCTACGCCTACACTGAACTTCTCTGTTCCAGTCTCTTGGAAACAGAGTTGGCAGTCAGCTGAGGTAAAGAACAAACACCTCATCACAGACCCCTGCAGGCGTCAACCCGGCTTTGACCTAGCACGTTATGATTGGGCCCTCCTCAATCGCTATCGAACAGGCCATGGCCGGTGCACCGCTATGTTCCATCGCTGGGGAGCCAGAGATGACCCGAACTGCCCCTGCGGCTCCAGACAGACTATGACCCACATAGTCAACGACTGCCACCTCTCCAGATTCAAAGGAGGTCTCGAAACTTTACATCAGGCTCAACCTGATGCTGTTGACTGGCTACGGAAGAAGGGCAAACGCTAGAAGAAGAAGCATGGCTTCACCACTCATGAAGGTTACCCCGGAGACCAGGAGCTCCAACCCAGGTCTTTGAGCATCATAACGTGCACTTACCAGTTGCACCACCATCTGGCCTCTTCCTGGACATTTTAAAAAATAAATATTTATTTGCTTATTAGATAGAGATAGAGAGAAATTGAGAAGGGAGGGAGAGATATAGAGGGAAAGAGACAGAGAGACACCTGCAGCCCTTCTTCACCACTCGTGAAGCTTTCCCATTGCAGTTAGGGGACAGGGGCTTGAACCCAGGTCCTTGTCTGTAATGCTTACGCTTAACCAGGTCCGCCACTGCCTGCCCTTGGACATCTTTCAAGGAAGGATCTGTTTGGGGTTCCACTTTTGTGAGCTCTTCTAAACCTAATGAGCACCCTGATGTTCTGCTTCCAAATACTTGGCACATTGGAGCCTAGGGCATTTTGTGATTTTATTTTTCCTGAAGGAGTCTGAGGCCCATGACCCCGGAAGTAGTAAGTGGGTGAATACTCTCTCACCCCTAAACCTCTGTACTCCTTCCCTGCTTTGCTCTGGCAACTAGAAGAAGGATCCGTGTCCACTGTGCTGAAGTTCTGACTAATATCCATCCACCAGGAACCTTTTTTTTTTAAATTTATTTATAAAATGGAAACATTGACAAGAACATAGGATAAGAGGGGTAAAATTCCACATAATTTCCACCACCAAAACTCCATATTCCATCTCCTCCCCTGATAGCTTTCCTATTCTTTAAGCCTCTGGGAGCATGGACCCAGGGTCGTTGTGAGGTGCAGAAGGTGGAAGGTCTGGCTTCTGTAATTGCTTCCCCGCTGAACATGGCCGTTGACTGGTTGATCCATATTCCCATTCTGCCTCTCTCTTTCCCTAGTGGGGCAGGGATCTGAGGAAATGGGGCTCTAGGACACATTGGTGGGATCGTCTGCCGTGGGAAGTATAGCTGGCAGTATGGCCCACCAGGCACCTTCTATGAGCCTTGCATGGTCCCTGGGAAGTAAGGACGTGGCACTGGGACCAGCACCTGCATGTAGCAAGACTGAGGCTACTGCTTCACTTGAGGGTTGGTAGCTAGAGCACAGGGGAGGCACAGTATCTGCTCTTTTCCTCTGTCTCCTTGGGTATTCTTGCCTTTCTCAGTCTGAGTGGGAGCTTCCTGTGACTACGGTAACAAAGAACTATGCACAGAGCCTGTGTAACCTCTGCAACCCTGCCAGTCTGAGCTCACAGTCCATGATCACAGCTAGGAACATTCTAGGCTGCACTCATTTCAGGACCAGTCTTCATTGAGTGGCAAAGCATGTTGACTCAGTCTCCCTTTGAAGAATGGGGGACTCCTTACCATTGCTGCTCTACAGTGGGGGCAAGGTCCTGTAGAGGCCCACAAGAGGGCTTAGGATGATGTTCCTGATGGAAATGACTGGTGATTGTGGAGAGAGGGATTTGTTAGAGGCCTAGGCCCATCATATCTATGTAGGAATCCCAGGATTCCTAGATGATGGGGTGGCCTGGTAGTGACCAAATGGGCCAGCATTAAAGTGTGCCCTTATCCAGCTTTTTGTAAACCTTACTTTATCAAACAAGGCTAGTCTTAGAGTGAGTGAGGGAAATGAAGTAGGGGGTAGGAGAGTACGATATCCAGGCCTAAGTAGAAAATATTTGATTAAGTATATTATAGTGTCTTTTTTAGGTCTTTCTACATGCTGCACTTATTGAGTCGAAGTCTACTCACTGCAGAATATCACACACTTCACTTTAAGGTATATATTTTCCCCTAACTTATGGATACATGTGTACATGTGCCTATCTAGGTTCTATAACTTTATGAGGAGGTGTGCTATCCAAAATGGAACTAAGAAGTCCTATGAGCAAGGAAAGTTACTATTTTTTCTTTTTCTTTCTTTCTTTTTTTTCTTTTTTTTTTTTTTTACCAGAACACTGTTCAGTTCTGGCTTATGGTGGTGTGGTGGATTGAACCTGGGATGTTGGAGCCTCAGGCATGATAGCCTCTTTGCATAACCATTATGCTATCTACCCTTCACCCATGAGGAAAGTTCTTACCAGAGCTGGAGGGTTGACATCCCAGGCTTGGCGTCTCTGGACATAGTCTGAAGTGAAACATGGCCAGGTGGCACTGGTTGCACTGATTTGGTTGAGGCCAGCAGACGCAGAATCAAATGATAGAAATCAAGAGAAGCATGAAGAAAAACAAGTAAAGCCCCAGAGGTTCCAGGACTGCGAGAAAGAAAGATTCTAAAGAGAATGAGGAAAATTCCTTGCTATCTTAGCGTTTAAGAAGGCAATAGATAATAATTATTATAATCAAGTCATTTGGGAGCTTGGTTTACTTTAAAAATCCCATGGTTGGGATTTATTGTACCATTGGAGGCCTCACCATGATTGATGTCATTTAATGCTATTTACAAATAATAATATCTTAGATACTGACAGGAGTGGTTGCTTCTGGTCTCCCTGGTCTAAGATTATGGGTGATTAAATATTTTTTAGAAGTTATTATTGGAAATGCAGTAACAATTTAAACCCCTTGTTAGAATTCAACCAGTTTACAAATTTGAAATCGTAAGTGCTTAGATTGAAGGAATATATACTCAGAACTGATGTCTATGCATTTGAAGAGCTTGAGATATTCAATCTGTTTTCCCCTTTCATATTGAATACATAGTTGCCAGGCTAGCGTGAGGGTGTTTCTTCCTGGGCACGTGCTCTCCGGGTTGGAGAGAACTCAACTGGAGCCAACCTGGGCTGCTGCTTACTCAGCGACATGGGAGAGGAACCAGACACTCGTGGCGGAGTGGGAACACAATGTGTCTTTATTGATCAGAGACAACGCTTTTATAAATTTTTTACTGGAAGCGGCAAGTCGGAAAAGGAAATGGCTAGGAAAGGGGGTGGAGAAAAGGAAAGAGCAGGAAGGTAGAAAGCTTCCACAGAAACTGTTGTGAAGGTTTTAAGCAGTGGGATTAATTAATACCCTGCACGCAGGGAGGGTCTCAGGCAAAACAATGATTATGTAAATAGACCATAATATCAGCAATGGAGGATGGAGCAGAGCAGTGGGGGGGCTGGCTTAAGGCCCGACACATAGTGATTTATAAGATAGAATTTAATAGGCGTATATATACTATTCCTGCCACCAAAGGTCTATGTCCCTACCCCTAGCCCCGCTACACTGGAGCTGAAAATCTACCTTTTTCCCTCCCTTCCCCCAGAGTCTTTAACTTTAGTTCAATACTCCAAACCCAGTCAAATTCTGTTTTGTGTTTCCCTTTCTGTTACTTCTTTTGTTACTTTTTCTGTTCAACTTTTGTTACTCATCTTTCTCTTTCTGGCTTATCTCACTTAACATAATTCTTTCAAGCTCCATCCAAGATGGGTTGAAGAAGGTCCCATATTCCCAAAGGGTTAAAGAATAGGAAAACTATCAGGGGAGGGGATGGGATATGGAATTCTGGTGGTGGGAAGAAGGCAGATTCATTATTCTTAATAGCTGAGTAGGACACCATTGTGTATATATACTGCAGTTTTCTCAGCCACTCATTTATTGTTGGACACCTGGGTGGCTTCCAGATTTTGACTATTATGAATTGTGCTGATATGAATATAGGTGTACACGTATCTTTTTGGATAGGTGTATTTGTGTTAAATATGAATAGATATGAACCCTAGGTCAGATTGATGGGTTTTATAGTTCATGATATTTATATACTTTCCTCATATTTGGAAGCTACTCTCTGCCCTGATCCAATTCTCTACTCCTATTCTCAATGTTGACACCATCTTTCTAGATAATACTTTTAGCCCACTTGCATGTTAACTGTTGTGCTCCAGCAAAAATTAGTAAAATCATGGGCCCCTTGGAATATACCTAAAATAGACTTCCTAGCTTCTTCCCAAATGAAGACCCTTAGTATCATCTTCTATGTTCTTACCTTTAGGTTCTTGACTATTAAACAATTTTTTCCTGCTTTATACCATACTGCTTTTCAGCCACCAAGCTGCAGACACTACCATGATGCCATCCTGACTTCCCTGGGCAGACAACTTCACCAATGTGTCCTGGAACCTCACTTCTCCAGAGCACTACCCCACTAGGGAAAGATAGAGACAAGCTAGGGGTATGGATTGACCTGCCAACACCTATGTCCAGCAGAGAAGCAATTACAGAAGCCAGACTTTCCACCTTCTGCACCCCATAAATAATTTTGGTCCATACTCCCAGAGGGATAAAAAAAATAGGGAACCATTCAGTGGAGGGGATGGGATACAGAACTCTGGTGGTGGGGATTGTATGGAATTGTAACCCTTTTATCCCACAATCTTATTAATCTTTATTAAACTGCCAGGCTAGAGTGGGGGTGTCTCTTCCTGGGCATGTACTCTCTGGTTTGGAGAGAACTCAACCGGAGCCAGCCTGGGCTGCTACTCACTCAGCAACACGAGGGAGATGACTCAAGAACCAAGCTTGTGGTGGTGAGACAATGCAATTCTTTATTGATCAGAGAGCCAAGGCTTTTAAAGGGCAGACCTGGAAGTGGCAAGTGGGAAATGGAAATGGCTAGGAAAGGGGTGGAGAAAGGCAAAAGGGGGCTGGGAAGGTAGGAACTTCCTTAGCAACTGTTGTGAGGGTTTTAACTGGTAGGATTAATACTACTCTGCAGGCAGGGAGGGTCTTGAGGGTAGAAAGAAGATAGATCAAAGGAATGGAATGGGTGGGGGTCTTTCAGGCTAAACAATGATTATGTAGATAGGCCATAGTATCAGGAATGCAGGGTGGAGCAGAGGTGGTTGGCTTAATGTTTTAAGGAATGCCAGTGTCCTGGAGGCAGAAAAATGCAGGGTGCTTTGTGAGGCTCCTCACAATTTCCCGACATTAAACCACTAAAAAAAAAAATCTATGCACCATGTGCTTAAAACAGAAATAAACTGGAGAAATAGCATAGTGGTTAGGCAAACCAATTTCATACCTGAGACTCCAAGGTCTTCTGGTTTAATTCCTTGTACCACCATAAGTCAAAGTTGAGCAGTGATCTGACTCAAAATAAATATAAATAAGTAAATAAATAAATAATATAAATATAGTTTGGGAGCTTAGAAGTTTGGTATTGGTTTGGATGCTTCATCCTGGAGGCTTCAAAGGAGCATCTGGCCCAGATCTCTCTCCTAGCCCCCGTGCATGACAAAGCAGGTACATTATCCAAGTGAGCTATGTTGCTAGCCCAAGACACCAGTTACTGAATTCATGGTCCGGGGGCCAGTTGGTGGAGCATCAGTTAGAATGAACTCCTTCCCACGCACAAGGACCTGAGTTCAAGCTCTTGGTCCCCACTTGCAGGGGGTAGAGCTTCATGAGTGGTGGTGTAACCTGTGTGCTTAACCAGCTGCACCACCACCCAGATCCCTGATATTTATTAATTCTTTTATAATTAATTAATTAATTAACCAAACATTTTATACCAGAGCACTACTCAACTCTGGCTTATGGTGATCCTGAGAATTGAATTTGGCAAGGGCTTTGCAGCTTCAGGTGTGAAAGTCTTTCTGCATAACCATTATGCTGTCTCTACCACTCAGAAAGATCCTTGTGATTATGCTGCTTGGTCACTTCAGAGTGATACCCTTGCTCATGGGGACTAGACAAAGGCAAAAGATGCTCTTATAGAAGTTTTCCAGACTGGCTCCAGGCAGAAGGAGGAGCAATGAGCTCATCTTCGGAGTCCGAGAGGTGCTGTCCTGAGTGTCCACCAGGGGGCAATGCAGGCAGGCCAACTGGGCTGGACAGCAGAAATTCCTATGTACTCTGTTCTCTCAGTTGCCTCATCCTACAGGGCCTTGGTGGGTGACTCCTGGCAGTATAAAGGCGGCCCGAGGTGGGGTCTCTGCTCAGTTTCCCAGAAATGCAGTCACTGCTATAGCACAACATCCACGATACTCTTCAGGACCCTTCCTTGCAGAAACCCACTGTTCAGACCTTGTTTCTATTTTTTTCATTAAAGATTTATTTATTTATTATTTATTTTCCATAGAGACAGTGAAATTGAGAGGGAATGGGGAGACAGAGAAGGAGAGAGAAAGACATCTGCTGACCTGCTTCAACTCATGAAGCTTCCCACCCTGCAGGCAGAGTCAGAGGGCTTGAACCTGGGTCTTTGTGCACTGTAATGTGTGCACTTAACCAGGGGCACCTCAACCCACCCCTCTATTTTTCATTTCAAAAAGATGATGAGAGAGTGAGAGTGATAGTGATAGTGAGAGTAAGAGTGAGAGTGTGTGTGAGAGAGAGAGAGGAGACCGTACCGATGAAGCTTCCTTCTTTCAGTGTGGTTGGGGCTAGGCTGGAACCTGCTTTGTGCACATGGCAAAGCAGCACACTATCTGAGTGAGCTATTTCATTGCACCAAGGAGTATAATTTGGAAAGCACACAACTGACTTGGCTCTGCAGGCTGTGCCTGGTAGTGACTACATGTGATACTCTGGGCCATCTATCCAGAATTTTTATTAATTATTATTATTATTATTACCTCCAGGATTATCGCTGGGGTTTGGTGCCTGCACTATGAATCCACTGCTCGTGGCGGCCATCTTTTTCCCTTTGTTGCTGTTATTCTTGTTGTTGCTATTATTGTTGTTGTTGGATAGGACAGAGAGAAATGGAGAGAGGAGGGAAAGACAGAGGGTGAGAGAAAGATAGACACCTGCAGACCTGCTTCACCGTGTGTGAAGTGACCCCCCTGCAGGTGGGGAGCCGGGGGCTTGAACTGGGATCCTTACACTGGTCCTTGCTGTGTGCTTAACCTCTATGTGAGCTTAAACCTGTGTGTTACTGTCTGCCCCCCACCCTCAAATTTTATTTTTTAAAGATCTTTATTTATGAGAAAGACAGGAGAAGGAGATAGAGAAGCAGAACATTGCTCTGGCACATGCAGTAACAGGGAATGGACTCAAGACTTCACGCTTGAGGGTCCAATACTTAATCCGCTGTGTCACCCCTGTGCTGAGGAGAAGGTCAAACGAGTGCTTACTGTTGTGCTTTTCTGAGGCCTCCAGTTCCAAGGAAGCTGACAGCAGGTCCTGGAAAAGCACATGGCTTCATATTTGCAGAGACCCAGGGATCGTTTTCTGTTGGAGAGTAGGGCCCGTTATACCGGCAAGTCCAGGCTGTTGTTTCCATGAGGTCCAAGTGGGTTAACACCCAGCCCTCCCTTCAGGTCAAGAAGAGGGCAGGTCTCCCTGACCTCCTGAACTGAGGATGGATGGCTTCTTCAGAATGGGGGCTACCTTTCTGCACATGCCTCTCCTCTCCTTTAAAACAAAGGCTATGGATTACAGTACATTGTGTTTGGCCTAACTTGAAAGTCACCACAAACGTTTTTGTTCAACTGCCGCCTCCTCCTCCCCCTTCCTCTGAAGTGCCTGTAATTTACCCTGAAGTGCTTGTAATTTACCCCCAGGGAAAAATGCATTGTGAAGCTTGTGATCAAACCTTGTATGGTAATTCTTCATTTGTGATCAAATAGTTTGTAGGTCAACATGCGGCTATGCATTGTGTTGCTTTGTGCTTGGGGTAATGATTACCTTGACTGTCTACCTGGGCAATGGGTATATGTACTTGCTTTCTTTTTCAATAAACCAATAAACGAATTGCCCTCCGAGGTTTTTTCCAGAGCTGACTGTCCTGTTTCTCTGCACACTTCACCCTCTACACACTGAGCTACCCCAGGACCCCCGGAGGACGCTTTTGACCTCTGTCTCCCAACAGCCAACAGGGGAGACAGGCAGACCCAGAACAAGCCTGCAGTTTTCTGTTGCAGTTCCACACCGTATTTAGCCAGAGCCAGCAGCCTTCATCAAACACAACAGGCATGTGGCAAATTTCATTTCCCTGGGTGCCACCACATTGAACTCGTCAGCTCCATCTAGTCACCTAAGTTGGTGGTGAAAAGCTCATGCCATGACCCAGGCAAATAGGGAGAAAGACAGAAATCCTTCATTTGAAAATTGGCTGTTATAGAGTGTGCTCTAAAGTAGACACATTGTGCAAAGCACCCATATCTCAGGCCCATCCCCATGGCTGTTTTTCATCACTGGGGTCAATGAGCCTGTACTTCATCCGGTGTGGGACAATGGGACAGGGCCATCTCTGGTGTGTAGACACTTGAGGGTTCTTCTCCTCTTCCTCCTTCTTCAAGATTTACTGATGAGAAAGAGAGAGGGAGAGAGAGAGGAAGGGAGGTAGGGAGAGAAGAGAGGGAAAAGGTAGGGGGAGATGGATCCTGGAGAGGGAGAGGGAGAGGGAGAGGGAGAGGGAGAGAACCAGAGCATCATTATGGTACATGGGATACCAGGGACAGAACTTGAGACCTCATGCTTGAGAGTCCAATGCTTTGTCCCTTGCACCATTGCCCAGGCTGGTGTAGTTTCTTCTTCTTTTTAAGCAATGATTATTTTTTATTTTTTATTTTTATTTACTTTTATTATTTATTTTCCCTTTTGTTGCCATTGTTGTTTTACTGTTGTAGTAGTTATTGTTGTTGATGTCGTCATTGTTGGATAGGACAGAGAGAGAAATGGAGAGAGGAAGGGAAGACAGAGAGGGGGTGAGAAAGATAGACACCCGCAGACCTGCTTCACCACTTGTGAAGCGACTCCCCTGCAGATGGAGAGCCCGGGGCTCAAACTGGGATCCTTACAGGGTCCTTGTGCTTTGTGCCTGCGCTTAACCTGCTGCGCTACCGCCCAACCCCCTGTAGTTTCTTCATTTAGGAATAGCTGGGGGGACTTTTCTTATTGAGTTGGAAAGGCTTTCTGGCAAGGAAGCAAGTCTTTTGAATATCATATTTACCATTATTTAACATATTTATTGTTATTTAACACACTAAGGTTTGATGACTTTGTTCAAGTGGTCAAACCTGTTCATCTTTTCCTTAAAAATGACAAATATCTGTATGTGTGTCAGACATCTGAGCATGAAGAGCTTTAAATTATTTTTTAAATCAATATTCATTTATTCATTCATTTATTATTTATTTATTTTTAGTACAGCCCATGTTATTGCTGGGGCTTGGTACCTGTACAATGAATCCACCACTCCTAGTGGAGATTTTTTTCCCCCTCCCCACTCCCCCTTTCTTTTATTTATTGGCCTTTACCACTCCCAACAGCCTTTCCCCCACCCCCCCCATTTTATTCAATAGGATAGAGACTGAAAGGGGAGGGAGAAATAGAGAGAGAGAGAGAAAAAAAGATACATACTTGCAGACCGCCTTCACCATGTGTTAAGTGTCCCTGCCGCAGGTGAGGAGCAGGGACTCAAACTTGGGTCCTTGCATGTGTTCTTGCATCCCATTCTCTCTCTCTCTCTTTTATTTTTTTGGTCTTGTCAATATTTTCATGGTTGCCTGGCCAGGAAGCGAACCTGGGTCACGGCAATCTATGCAGAACCACCGAATCCTAACCGCTAGACTACCAGGCTCCATTTTTCTTTTTATTTGATTGAAAGAGTGAAATTTGAGGGGGAAGGAAAGGAATGAGAGAGAGAGAGAGAGAGAGAAGAGAGCTGCAGCACTGCTTCACTGTTTCTGTGATGCTCTCTTCCTGCAGGTGGAGATCCAGGGCTTGACCCTGGTCAGCAGCTCACCTGAACAACCTGCTTTTCCATACACACAGCACAGGTTCAAGCCTGGCTCTGCCACAGTGGAAGCTTCTTCTACAGTGGAAGCTTCAGTGCTGTGGTCTATCTATTTGTCTAAAACAGCCATCCTTGAGCAGTGAAGTCCCAGTGTGGCAAACAAAATAAACACCCCAAACAATACCCAGCATGGCTTCTGAGAGGACTTGGGCGCACCCTGGTGAGCTGTGAGCTCCATGCTTGGTACAGAAGGGGGGTGGACAACAACAACAAAGGCAACAACAAGGGCAACAAAATGGGAAAAGTGCCCTCCAGGAGCAGTGGATTCATAGTGCAGGCACCGAGCTCCAGCGATAACCCTGGATGCAGAAGAAGAGGAAGAAGAAGAAGAGGAAGAAGAAGGAGAAGAAGAAGAAGAAGAAGAAGAAGAAGAAGAAGAAGAAGAAGAAGAAGAAGAAGAAGAAGAAGGAGAAGAAGAGGCGGCGGAAGGGGAAGGAAAAGGGGGAGGGGGTGGGATTGTGGACTGCAAAATGAAGTGATTGTTGTTATAACCTTAAACACCTGTACTAGATCCATTTTACTGATGTGACACCATTCTTTGTACTGAGGGTCACCCATTCCACGTTAGCTCCATCACTGAACATCTGTATTCAGCTCATGGTCCTATCTCATAGCTCAGAAAGGGGCTCCACACAGAATGAGCTCTGGGTAAAGTGCTGACTGAATGCGTGAATGGTGCAGTTCTGAGAGACCCTGTGGATGGCTGGACAGTAGTCAGTGCAAGGATCCCCCTGACTCAAGCTTTCTTTTATGCCTCAAAGCTGATTGATCTGTGTCTCTCACTCCAAACCAAAGGACCCCAAACATATCAACAGCTGATCTTTGTCAGGCATTTCAGAAAAAAAAGTTCCTTCTCTTGAAAAGAAAGCAGAGAAAGGAAAGAACGCCTTGTCTTAACCTCCAGTGGCAAATGGAGTCTGTAGCACACACGCCTACGTGGCTCGTGTTCTCAGGAGAGAGACAGTATGGTGGCCGTCTGGAAAAAAAACGCAGTTCAAGCCAAATTTGTGTCAGTTCCTGCTCTGTCAGTCTGTGCTTCCTTGCTAATGAAGTATCACAAGATGACAGCTCTACCCAGATTTATGTCTTCTTTTCCAAGAACAATTTTAATGAAAAAGATATTTAAAAGACACCTGTGGAAAAATATCTCCCCACCCCCCTATCCCATAGATCAGCAAGGATGGATGTTCTGTGAGCTGTGCTGCCCAACTTATTGAGCGCTTAAAATGTGGCTGTGCAGAGTGGGGAGATAGCATAATGGCTATGCAAAAATGGCTTTCAGGCATGACAATCTGAGCTCCCACGTTCAGTCACTACACCATCATAAGCCAACAGTGCTCTGCTTAAAGGAGGTGGGGCGGGGAGGGAGGCAGCTGACCCTCTATGAAAAAAAAGAATTTCATCAGCTGGCGCTGACGACCACCAGAGGACCAGACGTGCTGTGTTTTTTCCCCTGGATGTCACATTGACTGACTGCTCCCCTTAGACTCGCTGGTGGACTTTGGGACACTCTCTCTATGCTGCTGGACTCATAGAAAATCAACTTCAACAGTCCATTGACTTCACCTCTGACAGCTTGGAGCCTCTCCAGAGACAGATAAACTCCCTTGCTAAGGTGGTACTCCAGAACCGCCATGGTTTGAACTTGATTTATGCAGAACAGTGTGACCTTTGTCTAGCATTGCAGGAAGAATGTTGTTTTTTCATAAATGAAACTGGATTTGTAGAACAGAATGTTAATACCTTGCACAAACTTAGCCGTGATATTAAGAATTCCTTTTCCCCTTTCAATACTAACTCTTGGTTTTCTTCTCCTTTAACTGCTTGGCTTCTGCCTCTCCTAGGCCCTTTGCTGGATATTGTAGTCCTATTACTGATTGCTCCTTGTCTCATTCAATTTCTCAAAAAAACGCATACATGACATTATTATTATTAATATATTTATTTATTTATTATTGGATAGAGATACAGAAATTGAGAGAGGAGGGGAAGATAGAGAGGGAGAGAGAGAGGTCTCTCTAGACATCTGCAGCTCTGCTTCACACTCATGAAGCTTTGCCCCTGCAGGTGGGGACCAGGGGCTTGAACCCAGGTCCTTGTGCACTGTAATGTATGCATTTAACCAGGCATGCCACTACCTGGCCCCACTATTATTATTATTATTTTTAAAGATAGAGATAGGCAGAGATAGAGTGAGAGAGAAAGAGACTACAGCACCACCAAAGCTTCCCTCAAAACTGGGAGGGCTTTGAATCTGCACTGTACACAGGGCAAAGCAGCACACTATCCAAGTGAGCTATTTCACCAGGCCTTGCAGAACTCATTTTAGTTTACTTCATTTTTATTTTTGAAATATATTTTTAAATTTATCTTTAATTATTGGATAGAGACAGCCAGAAATTGAGAGGGTAGGGGAGATAGAGAGGGAGAGAGAAAGAGAGACACCTGTAGCACTGCTTTACCACTTGCAAAGCTTTCCCCCTGCAGGCGGGGACCAGGGGCTCAAACCTGGGTCCTTGAGCATTGTAACATGTGTGCTAAACTAGGTGCATCACCACCCAGCCCTAGAACTAATTTTTAAATTTTGCGGAGTGCTGGGGAATGGACTGAGCGGCTCATGTCAGCTCAGTACCATCAAGCAGTGTCCCTGATGCAATTTAAAAAAGTTGTAGATGAAAAAATTCCAGAGGAGGGAGGGCCAGGTGGTGGCATATCCAACAGAGCACACTCATTACCATGCACAAGGACCCAGGTTCAAGCCCCTGGTCCCTACCTGCAAGGGGGAAGTTTCACAAATGGTGAAGCAGTGTTGCAGGGGTTTCTCTTTCTCCTTCTCTCCTCTTTCCTCTCAATTTCTCCCCATCCTATCAAATTAAAATAAGTAAATTAATATTAAAAATATATATGCAGGAGTCCGGCGGTAGCGCAGCAGATTAAGTGCGAGGACTGGCATAAGAATCCTGGTTCTAGCCTCGGCTCCCCACCTGTAGGGGAGTCACTTCACAAGTGGTGAAGCAGGCCTGCAGGTGTCTGTCTTTCTTTCCCCTTCTCTGTCTTCCTCTCCTCTCTCCATTTCTCTCTGTCCTAACAACGACGACATCAATAACAACAACAGTAATAACTACAACAACAACTATATATATGTTGGGGGTCTGGCAGTAGTAGTCCCCTGGGTGAAGTGCTCATAGTCTGAAGTGCAGGGACTGACACGATCCTGGTTTGAGTCCCTGGCTCTCCACCTGCAGGGGGCGTTGCTTCACAAGTGGTGAAGTAGGTCTGCAGTGTCTATCTTTCCCCCTCTCTGTCTTCCCCTTCTCTATCGATTTCTCTCTGTTTTTATAAAATATTTATTTATTCCCTTTTGTTGTTTTGTTGTTGTAGTTATTACTCTTGTTATTGATGTCGTCGTTGTTGGATAGGACAGAGAGAGATGGAGAGATGGGGGGAAGACAGAGATGGGGGGAAGACAGAGAGGGGGAGATAAAGACAAACACCGGGGAGTCGGGCTGTAGTGCAGCGGGCTAAGTGCAGGTGGCGCAAAGCACAAGGACTGGCATAAGGATCCCGGTTCGAACCCCGGCTCCCCACCTGCAGGGGAGTCGCTTCACAGGCGGTGAAGCAGGTCTGCAGGTGTCTATCTTTCTCTCCTCCTCTCTGTCTTCCCCTCCCTCTCTCCATTTCTCTCTGTCCTATCCAACAAAGACAACAACAATAATAACTACAACAATAAAACAATAAGGGCAACAAAAGGGAATAAATAAATAAAATAAATATTAAAAAAAAGAAGAAAAAAATAAAAACATTAAAAAAAAAAGACAAACACCGACAGACCTGCTTCACTGCCTGTGAATTGATTCCCCGGCAGGTGGGGAGCCGGGGGCTTGAACCGGAATCCTTACGCCGTTCCTTGGGCTTTGCGCCACCTGCGCTTCACCGCTTAACCGGCTGTGCTACCGCCCAACTCCCAATTTCACTCTGTTCTATCCAACAACAGCAGCACTAATAACAATGGGGGAAAAATGGCTGCCAGGAGCAGTAGATTCGTAGTGCAGGTACCGAGTGATAAACCTGGAGGCTATATATATCTCTATCTCTATCTATCTATCTATCTATCTATCTATTCAGAAAAGAGAGACGAAAAGGGGAAGTTGAGCTTTCCTCAGTCGACTCCTCCTGGCAGCCTTCACCAAGAGGAGTGTCCTTCAGGCAGGAGAGGAGGACTGAGCTAGGACCTGGTACTGGCACACTGCAATGCTCCACCATCCATAGATATTAGTGCTGTCTATGATGCTCCTATGAGGTGCAGGGGCTTGAATCCAGGGTCTCATACATGGTAAGGCATGCCCTCTACCTGCCAAGCTAGCTCCTAGTTGTAAATTTAATTTTGATCAAACCTAATTAAATAGTTACATGCGCTGGGGCCTGGAGACAGCTAACCCAGTACAGTCCACACTTTACTGAGGGCCCATGTCTGAGCCCCCAGCTACCACATGAAGGCATCATGCCAAAGGGGAATTTTCACACACAGCCATGTAGCGTTGTGCTGTCTCACCTACTCTTTCTCTCTTTCTCTGTATTTCACCATCTATAGAAGAAAAAAAAAGTCCACTAGGTGCAGTGGAATTGTGCTAGCATGAAACCCCAGCCCCAGACAAAATATAAAAATAGTCACATATGCCTAGTGCTACTGAGTTCAGAGGGTACTGGACAGGGTAGAGAGACAAAGGAAGAGGGAACACAAAAATGAAAAGGCCACCAGTCTTCTGGCCTTTTTTTTTTTTGCTTTGTTTTTGTTTTAAACGTAGGCTTAGAATAACAAAGGAAACTATCGATTGTCTTTTTGAACCCTAAGACAGCAGGAACCTCACATCTTCACTATAGAGCCCCTACTTCCCCCAGTCCTGGAACCCTTGGATAGGGCCCACTTTCCCGTATGCATCTCCCAATCCATACCAAATAATATTGCATCTGCTGATCACAACCTAACCAAAGCAACGATTGCTACCTCAACATGCTTCACCTCAGACTGTATCCAGAGACTTCACGTGTGGAATGACAACCCTTCAGCTTCATTACTCGGGTGAGACCTTTCCTTTCATAGTACACTCTAATTTCATCTCAGGTGGTTCACTTTCTAACAAAGTCCCATAACCTAGAGATACACCAGTTTCTGTGAGAGAGAGCTTATGTGCACACGTATCCATAAACTACTGCAAAATATATACCTGAAAGCAGGAGTACACTAGAGTTTGCAGTGAGTACCTCCCTAACACTTCCTCTCCACTATTCCAAGCTTGGGATCCATGATTGCTCAACAAATTGTTTGGCTTCATATGTTAACTCTCTTTTCAATCACCAGGTTCCAGATGCCACCAGGATGCTGGCTAGGCTTCCCTGGATTGAAGACCCCACCAATGTGTCCTGGAGCTCAGCTTCCCCAGAGACACACCTTACTAGGGAAAGAGAGAGGCAGACTGGGGGTATGGACCGACCAGTCAACGCCCATGTTCAGCGGGGAAGCAATTACAGAAGCCAGACCTTCTACCTTCTGCAACCCTCAACGACCCTGGGTCCATGCTCCCAGAGGGCTAGAGAATGGGAAAGCTACCATGGGAGGGGGTGGGTTATGGGGATTGGGTGGTGGGAATTGTGTGGAGTTGTACCCCTCCTACCTTATGTTTTTGTTCACTAATCCTTTCTTAAATAAAAAATTAAAAAAAAAAAAGAATAACAAAGGAAGTCAAATTCCTAACGCTGGTCCTCCAGTTTTGAGCTGTGCGCTTAACACGCTATAGCCTGACCCCCCAGGAAGTCACATTCCTTTAAAAGCTTTTGAAAGCCCAAGACTCTGAGCCCTTATCCTGCCTGTCTTATCCTGTCTGTCTTTCTTGCCGAAGTTCTCGCTCTTGGGAAATCTTCCCCTGGGGTGGAGTGTGAGTCCCTATGTGGGGAGGCTTGTCCCTCTAATTCATTATCTCTACTTCCGGGGGTGGGGGGAACCTGGGGCCTGGCTCTCTGGCTGCTGCTACTACTTTGGCCACCAGGTGTCACTAGTGGTTCCACTTCTAGGCGGGAGGCTGACAAGAAGGTACAGGCCTGGAGAGCCTGGAAGATGAATTTGTGACTAAGCACAGGAGAGGTAGCAGATCTAGTATGAAGGGTGTGGAGGAGGCAGGACAGAGCTTAAGAAACAAGGACTGAAAATGAACGTACAAAGCAATACTTGGGCTAAGTGGGGACATACTGTAGCAAAGCAAAGGACTTTGGGGGAAGGAAGGCATGGAAGGGTGTTGGATCCTGCTGTATGATTGTGGAAAAGGACCGAAGTTGAGTGTGAAAGTATTTTGTAGACACTTAACCACTTCAAGATGAGAAATTGTACTTATGATGGGGATGGGTAGCATAATGGTTATGCAAAAAAACTGTTATGCCTGAGACTCTGAAATCCCAGGTTCAGTCCCCTGTACCACCATAAGCCAGAGCTGATCAGTGCTCTGGTAAAAAAAAAAAAAAAAAAAAAAAGTACTTGTGTCAACAACTGTACCATAAACTATTCAACTCCCCCCAATAAAATGGAAGGAAGGAAAGAAGGAAGGAAGGAAGGGAGGAAGGAAGGAAGAATGGGTTTTGGGAACATATGCTTGGTCTCCAGGCAATCTTCCTCAGAGAAGAAAACAATCTGAAGTGAGCGCTTGCCACAGGGGAGATGATGTCATGGCTGGAATTTAAAAAAAAATTTTTTTTTTATTTATAAAAAGGAAACATTGACAAAACTATAGGATAAGAGGGGTACAACTTTGCACAATTCCCACCACCAGACCTCTGTACCCCATCCCCTCCTCTGATAGCTTTCCTATTCTTTAACCCTCTGGGAGTGTGGATCCAAGGTCATTGTGGGATGCAGAAGGTGGAAGGTCTGGCTTCTGTAATTGCTTCCCCACTGAACATGGGCGTTGACAGGTTGATCCTTACTCCCAGACTCTCTCTTCCCCTAGTAGGGCAGGGCTCTGGGGAAGTGGAGCTCAAAGGCACATTGGTGGGGTTGTCTGTCCAGCGCTTACCAAAGGGGAGATGATGTCATGGCTGGAATTTTTTAAAAAATTCTTTATTGGGGGATTAATAGCTACAGTCAACAGTAAAATACAATAGTTTGTACATGTGCAACATTTCTCAGTTTTCCCCATAACAATTCAATCTCCACTATGTCCTTCTCTGCCAACGTGTTCCAGGACCTGGACTCTCCCTCCCAACACAACGTCTTTTACTTTGATGCAGTACACCAATTTTTTTCTTCTTTTTGTTGTTGGATAGGACAGAGAGAAATTTAAGAGGAGAGGAAGATAGAAAGGAGGAGAGGGGAGTTGGGCGGTAGCGCAGTGGGTTAAGCGCATGTGCCGCAAAGCGCAAAGACCGGCGTAAGGTCCTCTGTCATCCTTCTTGGATCTGTATTCTCCCCCCCCCCCCCCCATCCACCCCAGAGTCTTTCACTTTGGTGTAATACACCAATTCCAGTTCAGGTTCTATTTGTGTTTTCTTTTCTGATCTTGTTTTTCAACTTCTGCCTGAGAGAGATCATCTCATATTCATCCTTCTGTTTCCAAGTTATTTCACTTAACATGAATTTTTCAAGGTCCATCCTAGATTGGCTGAAAATGGTGAAGTCACCATTTTTAATAGCTGAGTAGTATTCTATTGTATATATATACCACAACTTGCTCAGCTACTCATCTGTTGTTGAACATCTGGGTTGCTTCCAGGTTTTGGCTATTACAAATTGTGCTGCCAAGAACTTATATGTACACGGATGTGTTTGGATGGGTGTGTTGGGTTCCTTAGAATATATCCCCAGGAGAAGAATTTGAGGATCAGAGGGTAGGTCCATTTCTAGCCTTGTGGGAGTTCTCCAGACTCTTCTCCACAGAGGGTGGACCAATTTACATTCCCACCAGCAGTGTAAGAGGGTTCCTTTGTCCCCACAACCTCTCCAGCATTTGTTGCTGTTACCTTTTCTGATGAGTGTACAGGTATCTTCTACATACTCAGTGGAGTACAAGTGCTCAGTAAATGCTGCTTTGTTTTTTAGTCATTCAATTCTCTCCATCAAGCTTCAAAGAAACACCAGAAAGGGAACATATTTATCAGTTGGGCCTGGAAGTTCAATGACCAGTCTTTAGCAGACTAATGTTCCCACTAGCAGAAGACCTGTGGGCTTCTGTCAAACTCCTCTTGTGATGCAGATGCTTTATGACCCCTGGCTTCCTTACAGGCCTCCTCCAGTCTCTCAAGTGTTGGATCAAGATGGCGTGTGGTTTCCTTGTTTCCTTCCACTTGCTGTTTCTGGGTGTGGGATTATGTGAAAGCATGGTAGAGTATAGGGGAGCTCCCCCATCCTTGAGATGGAGGTCTGAAAAGGCACCCCACCTGTCAGTCTCTCCCTTTTGAGGATAGATCTTGGAGGGAAATGCTTTCCTGACTCAGTTCCCACTTGTCAGTCTCCCAGGCTTCACAGAGGCCTGCAACCTCTAACACTTAACTCATTCCCCTGCTGCAAACCAAATGGTTGCCTGCTTGAAAGTTCACTATAAGTTTACCATCTTTGATCACATACAAAGTATACTCCATCACACTGCCTTGCCAGTAACTTAACAATGAGACCCCCACACACCTTATTTTCCCATTCTTTGATCATCATGTCTTATATCAATACTCTGCCCTTCTCTGCTTTATCTCACTCTGCTGGCTTAACCACCATGTTTTTCTTAATACCTTTAGATAATTAACAACTCTTGTTTCATGGAAAATAACTGCTTTGACCTTTTGATATCTTATCAATTCCCGTCATTCCTTAACCCTCCCCATCATAGCGGTACTGACCTTTTGGAGACCTATGATTACTGACATATGTGAAAAATGTTCTTTGTTCCACTTTGCTATATAAGCCCTCTCCTTTCTGAATAAAATGGGAAGTTCATACTTGAATTTCTCCTGGCGGGTCCTTTCCGTTTTGTGCAAGCCCTTGAATTGGCAACGGGGACGTCAGTGGCTTACCTCTGTTGTGAGGTCACCGACGTGAGCACCAGCATATGGGTAAGTAGAAGTGGGAGGAAGAAGACAGTTCCCACCCCCCTCCCTTTCATCTCTTCCTCCTCACTTATCTTAGTTCCATTAAACACATGTGGATTTGGATCCTGAAAGATGAGGGGCTGTGTGGGCTTAATATACTTTGCAGAGACATGAGAACTCTTTTTAACGTAGTATTTCTCACCAACTTCTAACAACTAGTAGACTTATTTTTAGCTTGCCTGAAAGCCTTTTTTTAAAAAAAAATTATTAGTGACTTAATATTGCTTTACAAAATTATGAGATAACAGGGGTATAATTCTGCACCATTCCCACCACTAGAGTTCTTTCTCCCATTCCCTTCATTGGAAGCTACAGTAGTTCTCCCAAGGTTGCAGATATGGGTCGACTATTATTTCTATAACTATCTGTCTATATTTATATATATTTGCCCATTTCTTCTTCTTCTTTTTTTCCCCTTATCATCCTGCCCTCTCTTCCTTTCCAAGTCATACCCACACCTATTATTACTTCTGAGTGTCCTTCCTCTTTTTTTCTCTCTCCAGGTCCTGACAGAGTTGGAGTTCAGAGACCTCTGGTTACCTTCCCCCTACCATTTCACCCCCTCTGGGAGTATGGACCAACATTCTTTTTGGGGTGCAGAAGGTGGGAGTTCTGGCTTCTGTAATTGCTTCTCTACTGGATATCAGTGTTGACAGGTCAATCCATACCCTCAGCCTGTTTCTATCTTTCCCTTGTGTGGTAGGGCTCTGAGAGGTGAGTCTTCTGGACACACTGGTAAAGTTATCTGCACAGGGAAGTCAGGATGGAATCATGATAGCATCTGCAACTTGGCTGCCTGAAAGGTGATAAGATATAAAGTGGGACAAAATTATTAATTAGTAGGAACCAAAAAGTAGGAATAGAGCAGATGAGAATAGGGGTTATAGGGTGACATGAATTGAGGAAATCTATTTTAGATATGTTCCTAGGGGCCCATGGCTTTTGAAGTTTTTGCTTGAATTTGATAGCTAACATGGAGTTGGACAAAAATAATGCCTGGGAAGATGGTGTCAGAGCTGAGAATAGGGCTAGAAAGTTGGATTAGGGGAGAGAGTATCTATGAATACTATTAACTGTTTCCCACATCGACTTCACGCAGGGCCCATATATATTCATTCATATTTATCACAGGAGCCTGTGTAACCTCTGAGTCCCTGTCGATCTGAGCTTGTAGTTCATGGTCACAGATGGGAACATTTTAGGCTGCACTTATTTCAGGATCAGTCTTCCTCCAGTGGTAGGGCAGGATGACTCAGCTTCCTTTGAGAACCTACCTGAAAACTTTCTTTTCCCTCTTACATTTTGGAAATTGAGGGTGCTTTACTACTGTTCACTTTTTTTCTTCACTCTTGTTGTAACATTACAATGAAAAGAAAATACCCACACCATTACATTTAGGCAACAACAATAACTTATTATTGAACTCACAACTCAGAGGTTGACCTAGGTACTAGTTTACTATTGTAGCATAACAAAACTCAACATAAACTTAGCAGGCCAAAATACTGTTTATTGAGCTGGGAAGACAGCTCAGACTGTTAGAGCACTGTCTTGCATGCTTGAGGCCCCAGAGGCTGCAGGTTCAATGCCTGGCATCATCTGATACCAGATCAGAGCAGCTTTCTGGTCCTCTCTTTCCCTCACAATAAATAACTAAATAGTTAAATATATACAAAATTAAGGATTGTGGTTGGGCAGTGGCACATCTGATTGAGCATAGAGTTTATAGTGCTCAAGGACTCAGGTTTAAGGCCCTGGCTCCCACCTGCAGGAGAGAAGCTTCAGGAGCAAAGAAACAGTGCTCCAAGTGTCTCTTTCTTCCCTTCCACTCTCAATTTCTCTTTGCTTTGTCAAATTAAAACAAATACATAAATACTAAAAAAAAAAAAAGAAAAAAAATTCAAAAATTTAAATAAAGGCTTAACGAAAAAAGTTATTTATCATCTCCATTTTTTAAAAAATTAAAAAAATATATTTATTGTATTTATTTATTCCCTTTTGTTGCCCTTGTTGTTTTATTGTTGTAGTTATTATTGTTGTTGTCATTGTTGGATAGGACAGAGAGAAATGGAGAGAGGAGGGAAGACAGAGAGGAGGAGAGAAAGATAGACACCTGCAGACCTACTTCACTGCCTGTGAAGCGACTCCCGCAGGTGGGGAGCCGGGGTTCGAACCGGGATCCTTATGCCGGTCCTTGTGCTTTGCGCCACTTGCGCTTAACCCACTGCGCTACAGCCCGACTCCCTATCATCTCCATTTCTGTAGGTCTGAAGTCTGGTCCTGATATACCAGGCTTCTCTGCTAAGGGTCTCACAAACTGAATCCTAGTTGTCAGGCAGGCTGTTTTCTCATCTGGTGCTCTGAGTTACCTTCCAGGCTTCCAGGTTGTGGGTAAAATTAATTAATTAATTAATTAATTAATTAATTAATCTTTACTACCTTTATTTATTGGATAATAAAGCCAGTAATCAAGAAGGAAGGGGATGATAGGGAGAGAGACATTGAGACACCTGTAACACTGCTTCACCACTTGTAAAGCTTTCCCCCTGCAGGTGGGGACCAGAAGCTTGAATCCAGGTCCATGCACATTATAACATGTGTGCTCAACCAGATGCACCATCACTTAGACCCTCAAAATTTATTTCTTATAGTTTCCCAGCTTGATTTCCTTGATTTCTTGCTTCTTGCTGGCCAATGATTTCAAAATTCACATGAACTCCTTTGTGGTATTACACATGCTCATGCATTTATTTATTTATTTATTTATTTATTTATTGCCACAGGGGTTATTACTGGGGCTTGATTCCAATATAACAAATCCACTTCTCCTGGTAGTCATTTCCCCCCCCCTCCTCCAGGGTATTGCTTGGGCTCAGTGCCTGCACTACAAATCCACTACTTCTGAAGGCCATTTTCCCCATTTTGTTACCCTTGTTGTTATTGTTCCCATAGCTGTTGTTGTTGGTAGGACAGAGAAATGGAGAGAGGAGGGGAAGACAGAGATGAGGAAAGAAAAACACCTGCAGACCTGGTTCACCACCTGTGAAGTGACCCCCGGGCAGGTGGGGACCCAGGGACTCGAACTGGGATCCTTACTCTGGTCCTTTGTGTGCTTAACCTGCTGTGTTAATACACACACACACACACACACACACACACACACACACACACACACACCTGCAGCACTGCTTAGGTGTTTGTGAAGCTCCCCTCCTACAGATGAGGATTGGGGCTTGAACCCAGGTTTTGCGTCCATCTGTTTTATTTTAGGGTTGACTTGACTTGTCGGGCCCACCTAGTATATTAGCTGATTAAGGAGATTGACTACACCTGTGAAATTCTTTCTGCCATATAACGTAACATGACATAACATAACACGAAATAGCACAGTGCAGTGAGACAAAATTCTCAGTGTTCCCCTCATCATTATAAGTCTGACTCAAACTCCAAGGGAAGGAATTTCACAGAAAGTGGACAGCCAGGGGCCAGGATTTTGAATTGTGTCAGCTGGCTCAGGCCACAGTGATTTTCACCCAGTTCTTCAAATCTGTCAAACTTTCTCTCACTTCAGGGCCTATTTGCTCTCACATTTTAGAATGTTTTTTCACATTTCCTACTTCTCTCTACTTTAGCACATTCTTTCTTTCCTTGTTGGAACCCATCAAATTTGCAATTGTTATATATCTGTTACTACTTTGAATCCCTGGTACTAAAAAAGATGATAAGGGAGAAGGCAGAATGATTTTTTTTTTTTTTGAAGAGAGACAGTGAGAGGAGATAAATGTTGTTGGGCAATATGCCAGCTCCCCCTGCTCCACCCTGTATTGCTGATACTATGGCCTATTTACATAATCATTGCTTTGTCTGAAAGATCCCCACCCATTCCATTCCTTTGATCTATCTTCTTTTTATTTTGAGACCCACCCTGCCTGCAGGGTAATATTAATACCACCAGTTAAAACCCTTGCAAAAGTTGCTAAGGAAGTTTCTACCTTCCCAGCATGCTTTTGCCTTTCTCCACCCCTTTCCTAGCCATTTCCATTTCCTACTTGCCACTTCCAGCTCTATCCTATAAAAGCTTTGTCTCTCTGATCAAATAGACACATTGCATTACCTCGTACCACGTGTTTGGTTCCTGAGTCATCTATCTCCTGTGGCGCTGAGTGAGTAGCAGCCCAAGCTGGCTCTGGATGAGTTCTCTCCAACCCAGAGAGTACAAAACTGGGAAGAAGCACCCCCACGCTAGCCTGGAAAAATGTAAATTATATAATTCAAATCTGCGGATTTAAACATATTTGATGGATTTCCAGCCACTGCAGTTATCATTATCATTTATACTCCAGATTTTCCCATCTCTGTTCAGTGGGAGTCTCTTGAAATTGGTTCTTGGATATTTTTGACATGTCCCTAGAAGATGGTAGCTGTCTTGTTATCTAGTACAACCTTATGTTCTGGGGTCACCTTGTACATTTCTGAACCTGACCTGTACTCAACCTTTACTCCTTAAACTGTTTGCATTTGTCTGTTTTTCACTTTAGTGAAACATTGTATTTCAAGTGCAATCAAGCTTGCAGGGATGATCATTGTCCATGGCTTGCTCTTGCTTCTACCCCTTTTCCAGAAGACTGGTTTACAGGCCATGAGAGAGGCTAAGAATTGCTTAGACAATGACCCATGTAGCCAAAATCTATTAGTCCTTGCAGATTTGAGGAGGGTCTCCCCAGAATAGTTTCTATAGGAAAGGGCATCAGCTGTGCTATCTGAGCCAAATTCTTGTCTTAGAGACGGTAATCTACCAACCTAAATTCTCCCACTGCAACTTTAATTAAAAATAGCACCACTTCTTCACTCGCTATTCTCAATTGCCACATGCTTGCCACACAGGGGCTCATGTGGAGGTTGCATCCCCTCCTCACGGGTGACGTCATCCCTATAGATAGCTTGACTGTCCTCAGAGCTCTTTACCACCTGGTCTTATGCTGCTCAAAATTGAGACTTGAGTTCTTACTCAAGAGATTTCAACTCTTCCTCCATTATGCCACATCACAGACTGATATATATATCCCAGCAGTGCTCAGCTCTGGCTTATGGTGATGCGGGACTTGAACCTGGGACCTCAGAGCCTCAGGCATGAAAATCTTTTGCAAAACTATTGTGCCATCTCACTGCCAAGTTTTTTTTTTTCCTCTTTAATAACTGTTAGCTTCACAGCAAAAGTGAGCAGATGGTACAGAGATTTCCCTTGCACTCTCTGAAACACACACACACACACACACACACACACACACACACACACACACACACGCACTCCATTGTTAACAACCCCACACTTCAGTATGTGACATAAGTTATGACTTATGACCCACATTGATACAACTATTACCCAGAGTCCACAGTGTATATTAGAATTTACTCTTGGTGTACTTTGTGGGTTTGAATACATTTATAATTGTATACATTCGCTGCGATGGCATCATGCAGGGTAGTTTCACTGCCCTGAAAATCCTTTGTACTTCACCTATTTAAAAAAGTATATATTTATTTTTAATTTGCTAGGACAGAGAAATTAAGAGGGGATGGGTAGATAGAGAGAAAGAGAGATAACTGCAGCCTGGTTTTGCTGCTTGTGAAGCTTCCTCCCTGCGGGTGGGGACAGGGATCTTGAACCTGGGTCCTTGTGCATAGTAACAAGTTATTTATTCCTCCCGCTTTCCACCTCTTGGCAAGCATTGAGCTTTTCCATGTCTCCATAGCTTCCCAGATGAGAACAAGAAATGTTGGAGAGTGGGTCCCACTGTACCGGCAAGTCCAGGCTATTGTTTCCATGAGGTCTAAACAGGTTGACCCCCAACTCTCCCTTCAGGTCAAGAGGAGGGCAGGTTCCCCTGACCTCCTGAACTAATGATGGATGGCTTCTCTGGAATGGGGGCTACCTTTCTGCACATGCCTCCCCTCTCCCCTTAAAACAAAGGCCATGGATTACAGTCCATTATGTTTGGCCTAACTTGAAAGCCACTACATACGTTTTTTGCTCAACTGCCCCTCTTCCTCCCCCTTCCTCTGAAGTGCCTGTAATTTACCCGGAGGTGCCTGTAATTTACCCCCCGGGGAAACATGCATTGTGAAGCTTGTGACCAAACCTTGTATGGTAATTCTTCATTTGTGATCAAATAATTTATAGGTCAACATGTGGCTATGTATTTTGTTGCTTTGTGCTTGGGGTAATGATTACCTTGAGTTTCTACCTGGGCAATGGGTATATGTACTTGCTTTCTTTTTCAATAAACGAGTTGCCCCACTGAGGCTCTCCCAGGGCTGACTGCTTGTCTCCCTGCACACTTTGCCCTCCACATGCTGAACTACCTCAGGACCCCTGGGGGCCACTTTTGACCTCTGTCTCCCAACAGCCGGGGAGACAGGCGGACCCAGAGTGGCCTGCAAAGAAATGGCATGGGGAACAGATGATAACTCTTCAAGACAAGACTTGCTGACAGGTGAGTCTTTCTGTGGGGTGAGGAAAGGACTTGAGGACACAAAACTGAAGTTTTTAAAAGGAACAGGTTCCATGGGCTGGGAGGTGGTGCACCCAGTACAACATATATGTTACCATGTGCAAAGACCTGGATTCAAACCTCCACTCCCGACCTGCTGGGCCATTAGCGGTGAAGCAGTGCTGCAGCTGTTTCTCTTTCTCCTTCTCTAGCTCTCCCTTGCTTCTCAAGTTCTCTGTTTTATCAAACAGAAAAAATAATTAAAAGGCAAAAAAGGGGAGGATTTGTGGTATAGGCATCGAGCCCCAGTGATAACCCTGGTAGCAAAATAAATAAATAAATAAAATTTACTTTATATCTTACCGCCTTTCAGTCACCAAATTGCAGACACTACTATGATTTCATCCTGACTTTGTTGGACAGATGACCTCACCAATGTGTCCTGAAGTCTCACCTCCCCAGAGCCTTACCCCACTAGGGAAAGATAGAAACAGGTTGAGGGTCTGACATCTGACATATGGGAAGACCAAAGTTATTGTCTGGGGAAATGATGTCATGGCTGGAAAAAGGACCAGAAAGTTGGATCAGGGAAGAGAGTTGCTCCCAAATATGGGAAAGTTGTATAAATATTGTTGACTGTAAACCCCAACATTTGATCTGGGGTCCATATTCAGCTTAGAAGCCTATGTGACCTCTGCATCCCTGTAGGTCTGAGCTCGCATTCTGTGGTCATGAGTAGGAACGTTCCAGCCTGCCCCAATTTCAGGACCCATTTTCCTCAGGTGAGCATGTTGGATGTAAGGCTCAGGAAAAAACTAGTGTAGTCATGGGCCCTATGGAATATAACTAGAATAGGCCTAGTAGCTTTTCAAAATGGAGACCCAAAACCTTCATCTGAAATAGTCTAGACTTTGGGTTTATGATTAGTCAACAATCTGTTAACAGTATGTAAACTCTTTTTTTTCAGCCACCAGGTTCCAGATGCTACCATAATGCCAGCTGGACTTCCCTGGGCAGACGACCCCACCAATGTGTCCTGGATCCCTGCTTCCCCAGAGCCCTGCCCCACTGGAGAAAGAGACAGACAGGCAGGGATTATAGATCAACCTGTAAACACCCATGTTCAGTGGGGAAGCAATTACAGAAGCCAGACCTTCCACCTTCCGTACCCCATAATAACCCTGGGTCCATACTCCCAAAGGGATAAAGAATAGGAAAGCTATCAAGGGAGGAGATGGGATACAGAGTTCTGGTGGTGGGAACTGTGTGGGGTTGTACCCCTCTTATCCTATGGTTTTGTCAGTGTTTCCTTTTTTATAAATAAAAATTAAAAAAAAATAAATTAAAAAAGTCAAAAAAAGAAAAAAAAAAGAAACAGGCTGGGGGTATGGATCAACCTGCCAACACCCATGTCAAGCAGAGAAACAATTACAGAAGCCAGAACTCCCATTTTCTGCACCCCAAAGAGAATTCTTTTTTTTTTTTTTTTTAATTTTTTATTTAAGAAAGGATTAGTGAACAAAAGCATAAGGTAGGAGGGGTACAACTCCACACAATTCCCAACACCCAATCCCCATAACCCACCCCCCTCCCCCCAAAGAGAATTCTAGTCCATATGCCCAGAGGGATAAAGAATAGGGAAGTTCCAATGAAGGGGATGGGACAAGGAACTCTGGTAGTGGGACTTGTATAGAATTATGCCCCTGTTATATTATAATATTATTAATCATTATTAAATTACTAATAAAAGATTAAATTAAATTAATTAATTTTCATGCCTGAGGCTCTGAAGTTCCATGTTCAATCCCAGCACCACTATAAGCCAGAACTGAACAATGCTCTGGCCTCTCTCTGTATATATCTCTCTCATAGGAAAATAAATGAATAAAACATTTTAAAATTAAATAAAAAAATAAAACAATCAGACACCAGTCATTAAATAGACAAATGAAACTGTTTTAGTGACTAAAAATTTCGGGTGAAAGGGAGAAAGACATAATGAAGCCTTTGTCTGAAGAACAGGAGGGGACATTAGCAGAATAGAGCAGAGAGCACTCTTGGGAGCAAAAGAAGAAACAGCAGCACAGTTAAACCCCACATGAATTGAGACACTGTCATCGAGTAACATCCCTAAGGGCTCCTGGGAGGTGTCGTGTCATTTTGTGGGCTGCGGAGAAGAGAGAGAGGAGGTCCGGAGCGAAGAGGGAACACAAATCTTTATTAGCGCTGGCACATCAGAGTTGGGTGCTAGAGAAGCAGGTTGGGCCACGTGGAGGTAGTGAAAATGGCCGCCTCACGCAGTAACCTTTCCTGCATCTGAACACCGAAGTGAAGTGCTGGCAAGAGAGCGAAGTGCGGAAGAAGAAGGGTTTTTATAGAAGCAGCTTTCACGAGAATGGGAAGGGGGAGGAGTAACCATAGCACTCTAGGATAGGATAATAACTCTCGTGAGAATGGGAAGGGGGAGGAGTAACCAAAGCACTTCAACTATGGTGGGGAAATAGACAACGCCCTGAGGGCACAACATGGTGGAACAGACACTCCGAGAATGTCCCAACTCTCGCGGGAACTAGCAATAGCCCGAGGGGACAACATGGCAGATGTGACTGCACAATTTCCCAGCAGTGTCGTATCTTTTTTTTTTTTTCTTGTTTCCTGTGGCCAGAAGTCCTGCTTTAACTTGTTTATCCTCCCTTGCTCTACTGTTTTGTTTGTCACATTCCTTTCTCATCTATGAACCACTTTCCACCACAGATGAATGAGGACTGTCTTCCTCCTTTCCATTAGAAAGAGTGATGTCCCAGGACACATGGGTGGGGTTGTCTGTCCATGGAAGTCTGGCATAATCTTAGCATCTGGAACCTGGTGGTTGAAAAGAGAGTTAACATATAAAGCCAAATTGTTGACCAATCATGAACCTAAAGGCTGGAATAGTGCCGATGAAGAGTTGGGGGGGTCCTCCATTTTAGAAAGCTAGTAGGCATATTCTAGTTATATTCCAAAGGCCCTGTGGCTATACTAGTTTTTTTTTTCTTTTTTCTTTTTCTTTTTTTCCCTGAGCCTGAAATCTGATATGCAGGTACTCTGATTCCCCAGAACCCCACCCCCCTAGGGAAAGAGAGAGGCAGGATGGGAGTATGAATTGACCTGTCAACGCCTATGTTCAGCGGGGAAGCAATTATAGAAGCCAGACCTTCCACCTTTTGCATTCCACAATGACCTTGGGTCCATACTCCCAGAGGGTTAAAAATAGGAAAGCTATCAGGGGAGGGGATGGCATATGGAGATCTGGTGGTAGGAATTGTGTGGAGTTGTACCCCTCTTATACTATGGTTTAGTCAATGTTTCCTTTTTGTTTTTTTAAAAAAAGAGTGATGCCAATGTGAGTGCTTTTGTCAAAGTCTGCAAATTATAGAGGTCATGAGATTTTATCCCAGAGCAGGAGCTGATATAATATGGGGCACTAGTTAGCTGTTTTCTTCCACTGCCTAGGTCATCTCCACTGGGCTGGGGTGGGAAGAATTCCTCACAGTCATCTCTTTTTTCAATTTTACTGTTACTTGAAAGAAAAAAAGATTTATCTGTTCTGGGGGCTGGGAGAGAGAGGTCAGTGGGTAAAGCACATGACTTGCCATGGGTGGGGCCCTGAATTCTATTATTGGGTACTATCAACGGTTTGTTGAATCAAAAACTTTGCAAGTGAGATTCTTACATCTGTGTCTATGATTGTGTCAGGTCTGTCTGCCTTTCTGCCTGTTGTTGCTCCACTCAGATGGGAAGGTTGAGCACCACAACCAGGGCTTTGTTATTTTTTGAACCTATGAAATTTCACTGCTCTTAGTGGACTCTTGCTCTCTCTACTTTTCCAGATAAAGGGTGAGAGACAAAGAGAGAGGGGGTGGGTGGGAGAGAAATCACAGCACCACTCCATGACATGTGAAGCATCTCTTTCTCTCTCTCTTTTTTTTTTTTTTTGAAGCATCTCTCTCTCTCTCTCTTTTGCCTTCAGGGTTATCATTGGTACTCAGAACCTGCACTGCAAATCCACCACTTCCACTGGCCATTTCTCTCCTTTTTTTCTCCCCCCATTTTATTTGATAGGACAGAGAGAAATTAAGAAGGGAGGTGTAGGTAGGGAGAGAGAAAGATAGACAACTGCAGACCTTCTTCACTGCTTGTGAAGCATGTCCCCTACAAGTGTGGAGAGTGGGGGCTCGAACCCAGGTACTTGCACTTAACCAGATGCACCATAGCCTGCCCTCCCCAAGCATCTGTTTTGTATGGTGCTCCCATGTGATAGCTAGGAACTCAAATGTAGTTCTTTGCTCATGGCAAAGCATGTGCTCTACCAGGTGAACTATCTCCCAGAAATATTTAAATTTTTTTAAAGAAAGGGCAGTTAAATGAGTCACTAATAAATTTTTTTCTGACCCAGCTCACATTGCTTGGAACTTCAGCTTCTGAAGATCTCCTGTTGGACATTAAGCTAGCCCCCTGCTTCCCCTCTGTTCCATTGCTGATACTATGGCCTATTTACATAATCATTGTTTTTGCTTGAAAGATTCCCTACCCCGTCCTTTGATCTATCTTTTTTCTACCTCGAGACCTACCCTGCTTGCAGGGTATATTAATCCCACCAGTTAAAGCCCTAGCAACCGTTGCTACAGAAGCTTTCTACCTTCCCCCTCTTTCTTTTCTCCATCCTCTTTCCCAGCCATCTCCGTTCCCGACTTGCCACTTCTGGTTTTACCCTATAAAGACCACTTCTGTTCCTGGTTTCCCTCTCTCCTCTCTCTTTCCTCTCCCACATCCAGACCTGGAGAAGGGCTGGCATGCAGAGCAGGAGGCGACCATTGCGGTGCTGTGCTCACACCCAACTCTGGAGCTACGCATGAACAAAGAATTGTATTACCACGCAGCCACGAGTTCCTGGTCTCTCTTCTGGGAAGCTAGCCGGCACTCTCCCAGGGAGGAACACCTAGGGAGGGTCTAACTTTAGAACATGGACCTAATTGGAAGAGTCTCTTGTTGACCTGAAGAAGACTATTTTTCCCCCCTCCTCCAGGGTTATCATTGGGGCTCGGTGCCTGCACTACAAATCCACTGCTCCTGGAAGCCATTTTTTCCATTTTGTTGCCATTGCTGTTGCTGTTGTTGGATAGGACAGAGAGAAAACCAAGAGACAGGGGAAGACAGAGAGGGGGAGAGAAAGAGAGATATCACAGACCTACCTCACTGCTTGTGAACTGACCCCCCCCCCCCTTGTAGGTAGGGAGCTGGTGGCTCGAACTGGGATCCTTAGCCTGCTCTTGTGGCTTAGCACCATGTGTGCTTAACACACTACACTACCGCCTGCCCCCCCGAAGAAGACATTTAGAAGTAAAAGGCAAAAATACTGGCTGTCACAACCATTTGAGATTCTTTTTATTTTTATAAATTTTTAAAATTATCTTTATTTATTTATTGGATAGAGACAGCCAGAAATCGAGAGGGAAGGGGAAGATAGAGGGGAGAGAGACAGACAGACACCTGCAGCACTGCTTCACCACTTGTGAAGCTTTCCCCCTGCAGGTGGGGACCGGGGACTAGAACCTGGGTCCTTGTGCATTATAACGTGCACTCAACCAGGTGTGCCACCACCTGGCCCCTCTTTTTTAAAAAAAATTATTTATTTATTTTCCCTTTTGTTGCCTTTGTTTTTCATTGTTGTTGCAGTTATTATTGTTGTTCTTATTGATGTCATCGTTGTTAGATAGGACAGAGAAATGGAGAGAGGAGGGGAAGACAGAGAGGGGGAGAGAAAGATAGACACCTGCAGACCTGCTTCACCACCTGTGAAGCGACTTCCCTGCAAATGGGAAGCCAGGGGCTCGAACCGGTATCCTTACGCCTGTCCTTGAGCTTCACACCACATGTGATTAACCCGCTGAGCTACTGCCTGACTCCCCCATTTGAGATTCTTGGAGTGGTAGTGTCTGTGCTGTCACTGTCAGGTCTGTGGACTGAGACAGTTCTGTGCTTTTGGAAGAACATTTCATTCCCTGTTACCTCTCATCCTGGCAGGCTGGAGAAAATGTTCTCTTTTGTATTTCCCAGCCAGGCACTGCTGACCAGTGATGGAGCAGGGCCGGAATACTGTGACTGCTTCAGGGTCTCCTTCTCTAACACCTCGACTGCCCTTGTTGGGTTCTCTTTGGAGCTTCACTGGAAGGCTGTGGAGATACTACATGTGGTTCTCTAGGCTTTAAAAAATATATATATTTTAAGGGAGTCAGGCAGTAGCACAGCTGGTTAAGCGCACGTGGAGCAAAGTGCAAGGAACTGTAAGGATCCCCATTCGAGCCCCCAGCTCCCCACCTGCAGGGGAGTCGCTTCACAAGCGGTGAAGCAGGTCTGCAGGTATCTATCTTTCTCTCCCCCTCTCTGTCTTCCCCTCCTCTCTCCATTTCTCTCTGTCCAACCCAACAACAACAACATCAATAATAACTACAACAATAAAACAACAAGGGCAACAAAAGGGAATAAATAAATATTTATAAAAATATATTTTAAAATATTTTATTTATCTACTTTTTATCTTTTATTTTTTAAATAAATAAATAAGTATTTATTTATCTCTCTCTACACACACACACACACACACCTTAAGGAGTCTAGCTATGCCTATGAGCAACTGCTAAGCACAGTCACAGCTCTGGCTGCTGAGTTGGGGGAACTCTAATCACTCACTTCTGACTTTCAGAAAAGTGATTTACTTGTGCTGATGGGCAATGATGGCCCTCCTGGACTGTGGATGCTGGGTGGCTGGGTGGGGTGGGCTGGCACACCTTGGAGGTATACAGATCAGCTTCTATCCTGACTCCTGACACTTCTGAAGAGTCTATTAATTTTTATTATTTATTTTGTATTTGATATTACAGAGAGACATTTAGGGGGGGAAGGGAGACAGTAAGGGGAAGAGAAGGAGAGATACCTTCACATTTCATGAAGCTACCCCCTTGCAAATGGGAACCAGGGTTTGAACCTGGGCCCTTGCACTTGGTAACATGGGCACTCCACTAGATGATCCACCTCCTAGCCCCAATATCCTTTGTAACTTAATATGACTCAGTTTTCCTTGGTAATTAATTCCTTTATATACAGTAGTTCTCATTCTCAGCAGCTATTTACAACGGGCTTCCCTAGGCCCCAGCTAATTGACCTCAGAATTGACCTACCAGGTACAACACCGCCTGACACTAGTTCTCCTTGAAATAGGGAATGATTGGCATTGCTCTACAAAGAGCCTAGAGAACCACATGTGATGTCACCGCAGCCTTCCAGTGAGGTTCCAAAGAGGACAGTTGAGGTGTTAAGAAAGGAGTGAGGCCCTGGAGCACAGAACTGACCTGGGTAGAGGCAGCTCCTATGAGGACCTGGGAACCGAGGGAGATAGCTAGTGCCGGTGTGGCAGCTTGTTGCACAGAGCCCTCATTCCCAGCCTTTGGTCCAAAGAAAGCATTACATGCTTGACTTTTCAGAGGAGAAGGAGAGCAGACAAGAGCCGAGATCAGAAGTGGAGGACAGCCTTTTGTACTTCCCAGGTCTTCTGTAGGTTCACTGTGATCTTTTGGGTCTTGTAAGATGATAGAATACTGTGCCATTTGAAATTAAAAAAACAAAACAAAATAAGCTGCCAACTCTAGATCAGTTTGGATTTAAAGGAAGGGGGCTGGGAAGTGGCTCAGTAGGGAAAGTGCATTTCCAGCCCATGGGAGGGTCTGGGCCTGATCCCTGCACTGCACACGCCAGAGTGGACTCTCTCTCTCTCTCTCTCTCTCTCTCTCTCTCTCTCTCTTTCTTTCTTTCTTTCTTTCTTTCTCTCAAAACAGACCTACCCATTACAGTAACAATCTGTAAGAAAATTCACTAAGTAGATTTAGATCTTAGGCAACCCTGAAACTGAAGGGGTTTCCTGCCACAGCCCCTGGCGTCCCCTTGGAGACCACATGCAGTGTGAAGGCGGGTGTGTTGTTTAGTGCCGGCCCCATCTGTAGAGAGACCCAGTTACCACTTGACTTAATGATACGTACCCTCTTTATCATATTGGTTCAACACATTTGAAGGGAACTTCGTGCGTCCCCCTTCCTACTTTTATTTTTGCCTGTGAAACCGAACTCTGCAGCTGCAGAAGAGTCTCTGTATAAAATGAATTTTGTCCTTCTGGAGAAGACAAAGAATTATTAAAAGTGTAGCCAGCTGCTTGTACTGGCAGGAGGATGAGAAGAAAAAAGCATATCAGCATTTACTTTCCTACCCTTTATCAATGGAACTGCCATCTTCCTCTTTACTCATTATCTGCTCTTCCTTTTCCTGGTTGCAGGAATGTGGGGGCCATTGCTCCATCCTGGTGCCAAACAGCTCATTCTTTCTTCCTTTCTTAAACCTGCATACGTCTTAGCTCATGTCTTTAAGCAACCTGACTATTAATAAAACCCGCACTGACAGCCCCTTAATCTTCTGCTCTTTAAAAAAACAATTTTATTATTATTATTTATTTTCCCTTTTGTTGCCCTTGTTGTTTTATTGTTGTTGTAGTTATTATTGTTGTTGTTGCTGATGTTGTTGGATAGGACAGAGAGAAATGGAGAAAGGAGGGGAAGACAGAGAGAGGGAGAGAAAGAGAGACACCTGCAGACCTGCTTTAGCACTTGTGAAGTGACTCCCCTGCAGGTGAGGAGCTGGGGGCTTCAACCTGGATCCTTAAGCTGATCCTTGTGCTTCACGCTATATGCACTTAACTCACTGCACTACTGCCCAACCCCAACCTCCTGCTCTTTCATGAACATACAGATCACAGAATGCCCTAGTAGTGTTATTTGCTGGACACTTTTGCATAACAGGATAAAAACAGAGTCCACAACTCATAAAGGTGTTGTGAGGAATACATTAGATGACTAAATGAGATAGGAACACGAGTCTCAAACTTGGCTCCACATTTAAATTACTGACAAGGCTGGAAAACAAAATAAAACAAAAACAAACAAAAAAATCCCAACTCCCAGAGCCAGGCACCCAGCACCCAGCACCCAGATCCATTTAATAATGTTTGATTACAGGAATCATTTGTCAATATTTTTTTCAAAAATCCCTAGATAAATTCCAAGTAAGAATTTGAGAATTAATGAGAGAGTACATGCTACAAACACTCAAGCTACTTTTATTATTACAGTTAAAACTGAGGAGTGCTCCAGTTTATTAGAATCTGTTGAAAGTAAAGGCTTCCACACTCAGGCATCTAATATAGTTGTTGAGGGGCTGCATGCTGGAGTAGCCCTCACAGCGGTGGCTAATTATATTGAAGAAGGACTTTCTGTTAGGATTCTTCTAACCCTTTCCTTGCTTGGGCCTAATCTCTGGAGTGACCCTTCTCAGAAAGTTCTCAGTGATTTCTTTCCCTCTCTGGGTCCAGATGGAGGGGATACCCAGCATTTGATTTCCATGTTCATTGACTGGGTAAGTGGTCCTTTCTGTTGGGGTTGACCAGGAAGCCCTCACTCAGTGTTCCAAGTGTACCTTTCACTGATACAGGCACTTCCAGTCCCAAATCTGTGCACTCTGGGTCTTTACCCAGTCATCAGCTTTCCATCCAGGCACATTGTGATACCTCCTTTCTGCCTTTCCTTCCTTCCTTCCTTCCTTCCTTCCTTCCTTCCTTCCTTCCTTCCTTCCATCCTTTTTCATTCATTTATTTACACAGGGAGAGAGAGAACCATCATGGCACCGAGCTATGGCACTGACATGTGGTGCTGGGATTTTGAACATGGGCTTTGTGTTTTATTTTTTAATAAACAAATATTACTCTTTAATTTTTACTCTTCAATTTTTTTGACTTAAATTTAAAAAAAAATTTGTTATCTTTATTTATTGGACGTCTCGTCACCCAATCTGGTCCCCTATGCCTACACTGAACTTCTCGGTTCCAGACTCTTGGAAACAGAGTTGGCAGTCAGCTGAGGTAAAGAACAACCACCTCATCACAGACCCCTGCAAGCGTCAACCCGGCTTTGACCTAGCACGTTATGATTGGGCCCTCCTCAATCGCTATCGAACAGGCCATGGCCGGTGCGCCGCTATGTTCCATTGCTGGGGAGCCAGAGACGACCCGAACTGCCCCTGTGGCTCCAGACAGACTATGACCCACATAGTCAACGACTGCCACCTCTCCAGATTCAAAGGAGGTCTCGAAACTTTACATCAGGCTCAACCTGACGCTGTTGACTGGCTACGGAAGAAGGGCAAACGCTAGAAGAAGATTGGATAGAGACAGCCAGAAATCAAGAGGGAGGGGGATGATAGAGAGGAAGAGAGACAGAGAGACACCTGTAGCCCTGCTTCACCACTCATAAAGCTTTCCCCCTGCAGGTGGGGAGGGGGAAGGGGGCTCGAACCCGGGTCCTTGCACATTGTAATACATGTGCTCAACCAGGTGCGCCACCACCTGGCCCCTACTCTTTAATTTTTTAAAATTATCTTTATTTATTGGATAGAGACAGCCAGAAATTGAGAGGGTAAGGGTGATAGAGAGGGTGAGGGAAAGAGAGACACCTGCAACACTGCTTCACCACTGAAAAGCTTTCCTTTTGCAGTGGGGATGGGAGGCTTGAACCCGGGTCCTTGCTCATTGTGACATGTGCATTCAACCAGGTATGTCACTACGTGGCCCAGGGCTTTGTGTGTCTTATTGGAAAGCTAGAAATTGAGAGAGGAGGGGGAATTAGGGAAAAAGAAAGAGAGACACCTGCAGACACACTGCTTTACCATTCATGTAGCCTCACCCTGAAGGTTAAGGGCTGGGGGCTTGAGCCCGGGTCCTTGTGCATGGCAGCATGCACACTAACTGGATGTGCCACTGCCTGGCCTCTTCTTCATGTATCTTCATGCCCACATGCCACTTGTTGAGTGCTAGTTAGAACCCTGAGATTTACCTGGAATGTGTAGACTTAATTCTATTTTCTATTTTTTTTTTTTTTTTTTTTTTGCCTCCAGGGTTATCAGCTGGGGCCTTGGTGCCTGCATTTCAGAACTTAGAATCCACTGCTCCTGGCAACCATTTTTTCCGTTTTGTTGCCTTTGTTGTTATTGGATAGGACAGAGAAAAATCGAGAGAGGAGGGGAAGACAGAGGGCAAGAGAAAGATAGACACCTGCAAACCTGCTTCACCACTTGCAAAGCACCCTCCCTGCTGGTGGGGAGAGGGGCACTCGGGCACTCGAATCCAGATCATTGGGCAGGTCCTTGCTTCGCGCCATGTGCACTTAAGTTACTGTGCTATTGCCAAGCTCCCAACTTAGACCTATTCTGAACTGCAGGTTGGTCACTTTCAGAATCTGGAGGTGGCACTGTTACAGACTTGGAGACCTCACTCTATTACTCACAGCCTCTGCTTCTGCCCCTGAGTAGACATAGCCAGTCATTCTGCAGAAAGGAACAAACAACAGGGGACTCATTTCTGTGATGTGGGGAGTCTACACTTCAGGGCTGATCTACAGATAGGTTAAAAAAAGTCGCTTTCCAGAGACTGTGGTTTCAAAAAGTAATTACTTAATGGCATGAGTTCTTCAGTGAACTATAGTCATACGCCTCTGACTTCAGAGCAGGAGGTACCCAATTTCCCATTTGTTACTTACAGTGTTGCTGTCAAAAAAGGAAAGTTCTGAAATGTCCCTATTTTTAAAAGCTCAGGGAAAAGTGATTTTTTTTTAATCCCATGGTATACTAAACAGTGAAGAACGTTAAGGCTAATCATTGCCTAGTCACATTAAAGTTTTTGTTTCCTCATTTATTTTTATTTTTGCTTTTTAAAAGCCTCACCTCATTTTTTACAAATTTTATTTATTTATTTATTGGACACACACACAGAGAAAGCTACAGGGAAGGGATAGAGAGGAGGAGAGACAGAGAGATACCTACAGCATTACTTCACTGCTTGTGAAGCTTCCCCACGAAGGTGGAGACTAGGGACTTGAACCTGGTTCCTTGCACATTGTAGCATGTGCTCTACCAAGTGTGCCAAAGCCCAGCTCCACTCATTTATTATTATTTTTTTTATAGACTATCTATTTAGAGAGTGTCACAGGTGCCAAGTACCATACTGGGAGGAGGAGATGCTACAAACACTCAAGCTACTTTTCTTATTACAATTAAGACTGAGGAGTACTTCAATTTAATAGACTATTGAAAATAAAGGCTTCCACACTCAGGCACCTGAGTGTTTTATTTATCTGAAGAGAAATAAAACCCAAACACAACCTCCCTTTGTATCAGTTAGCCTTGGCTATATAACAAACACCTTGGGGACAGGTGGTGGCACATCTGGCTGAATGCACACATTACAGTATACAAGGACACAAGTTCATGCCCTTGGACCCCATGTGCAGGGGGAGCTGCGGGAGTGGTAAAGCAGTGCTGCAAATGTCTCTCTTTCTCTTTCCCTATCTCCCTCTTCCCTCTCAGTTTTTCTCTGTCTGTCTAAAATAAACAAATAAAGACATATTAAAAGCCCACCACCTCCAAACATAGAAATAAAGACATATTAAAAGCCCACCACCTCCAAACATAGAGACTTGTGCTTTGTGCCACCTGTGCTTAATCCGCTACGCTACAGCTCGACCCCCCAAACATAGAGACTTAAAACAGAAGCTGTTTCATTACTCAGGTGAGACCTTTCCTTTCATAGCATTCTCTAATTTCATCCCAGGTGGATCACTTTCTAACCAAGTCCCAAAACCTAGATATACACCAGGTTCTGTGAGAGAGAGCATATGTTGACACGTATCAATAAACTAGGGCAAAATATATACCTGAAAGCAGAAGTACACTAGAGTTTGCAATGAGTACCCCCCAACACTTCCTCTCCACTATTCCAACCTTTGGGTCCATGATTGCTCAACAATTTGTTTGGCTTTGTATGTCAACTCTCTTTTCAGCCACGAGGTTCCAGATGCCATCAGGATGCCGGCCAGGCTTGCCTGGACTGAAGACCCCACCAATGTGTCCTGGAGCTCAGCTTCCCCAGAGACCCACCCTATGAGGGAAAGAGAGAGGCAGACTGGGAGTATGGACAGACCAGTCAACCCCCATGTTCAGTGGGGAAGCAATTACAGAAGCCAGACCTTCTACCTTCTGCAACCCACAACGACCCTGGGTCTATGCTCCCAGAGGGATAGAAAATGGGAAAGCTATCAGGGGAGGGGATGGGATATGGAGATTGGCTGGTGGGAATTGTGTGGAGTTGTACCCCTCCTACCCTATGGTTTTGTTAATTTATCTTTTCTTAAATAAAAAATAAATTAAAAAAACAAACAAACAATAAACCCCAGAAGCTGCGGGGCTGGTGAAATAGCTCCCTTGGATACTGTGCTTCTTTGCCATGTGTATGACCCTGGCTTGAACTCTACTGCACTGAAGGAAGCTTTGGTGCTGTAGTCTCTTAATCCTCTACCTCTCTATCTTCTATCTCTGTTTATTAAAAACAAAAACAAAAACAAAAAAGCAGTCTTGGTGGTGGTGCACCCAGTTGAGTGCACATATCAGGAGGTGCAAGGAACTGCGTTTCAACTCCTGCTTCCCAACTCCAGGGGAGAAGCTTCACAAGTGAAGTAAATCTGCAGGTGCCACTCTTTCTCTCCCTTTCTATTTCCTCTCTCCTCTCTATTGTTGTCTGCCTTATCAAGTACAAATGAATAAAACAAAACAAAAAAGAAAAACTGGTCACTGGAAGTGCTAGACAAAAAACCAACCAACTAAACCAAACCAAACCAAACCAAACTAAACTAAACCAAACCAAACCAAACCAAACCAAACCAAACCAAACCAAACCAAACCAAACCAAACCAAACCACACCACACCACACCACACCCAGAAGCTATGCATTTATTTTATTTATTTACTTTTTATTGGGGGATTAATGTTTTACAGTTGACAGTAAATAAAATAGTTTATACATGCATAACATTTCCCAGTTTTCCACATAACAATACAACCCCCCCCAGGTTCTCTGCCATCCTGTTCCAGGACCTGAACCCGGCCCCCAGAGTCTTTTACTTTAGTGCAATACACCTTAGTTTATTTATTTACTTAATCTTTTAAAAATGTTTATTTGTGATTGGATAGAGACAGAGAGAAATTGAGAGGGGAGAGGAAGATAGAGAGGGAGAGAGACAGAGAGACACCTGCAGCCCTGCATCACCGCTAATGAAGCTTTCTCCCTGCAGGTGGGGGCCAGGGGCTTGAATCTAGGTTCTTGCGCTTATTCGGTGTGTGTGCTTATTCGGGTGCACCACTGCCTGGCTTCTGCATTTAGCTTACAGTGTTCAACTATTCAGTCTTCCAGTCTTGCTTGAGTTTACTCAGGGCTTGTGGTCATCTGCTGGGTTAGTCTCAGCAGTTAGGCCTAATGAGTTACCAACTAGGATGATTCAACTCTGTTCCATATGCTTTTATTCTCCCACATGTCAGCTCACATTTACTCATGTAGTGGAGCAGATGCCAAGAAAATGTGGGGAAGCTTGCTATGTCCCTTGAAGACCAAATTCTGAATAGAATGTCCCTCTTCCTTCTCTGTTGGTCAAATCAAGTCACAAAGTCAGATCAGATTCCAGAGAAGGGTGACTACTCCTTCAGAGTCATTACTAAGAGATTTGGAAATAGACAGGGTAATAATGATGGTTTATTTTTGGAAGGTAGGTGTGTTTACCACTATGATACCTAATTGACTATGATGACTGATTTCTGCAAATGTTCTATCTCACTATGCTTCAAGAGCACCTAGCTTGATCAGGGACAGAAAACTGGTAAGAGCTACTAAGAAATTTCTCTCTTTCTCTCTCTCTCTCTTCCTCTCCCCATCCCTCTAATTTTTGACTAAATTACTAATTGGAGGAGGGAGAATCTCTTCAACTAATGGTGTTGGGAAAATTGAGTTGAAACATGCAGAAGAATGAAACTGAACCGACTCATCTCACCACACACAAAAGTAAACTCCAAATGGATCAAGGACTTGGATGTCAAACCAGAAGAAAGCATTGTAAGAACTCTTCTCAATCTAAGTTTTAAAGTTGTCTTCAACGATTGGTTCAAATCCATTCACAAGGAAAGCAAAAACATAAGCAAAAACAAAGACAAAAACCAATGGGACTACATCAAATTGAAAAATTTCTGCTTAGCACAAGAAACCACCAGCCAAATAGACTCTTTATGGAATGGAAGAGAAGATTTTCTTTCTTTCTTTCTTTCTTTCTTTCTTTCTTTCTTTCTTTCTTTCTTTCTTTCTTTCTTTCTTTCTGTTTTGGCCTCCAGGGTTATCACTGGGTCTCAGTGCCTGGACTATGAATCCACTTTTCCTGGTGACCACTTTTTCTTTTCTCTCTTCTTTCCCATTTTTAATTTCATAGGACAGAAAGAAATTAAGAAAGAAGAGGGATAGAGAGAGAGATAGAAAGAAAGACACCTTCTTTTCCACTTGTGAAGTGTTCTCCCCCTTCAGGTGGGGAGCAGGGTCTCGAACCCGGATCCTTGAGCAGGTCCTTGCACAGGTACTTGGGCATAGTACTTTGTGTGCTTAACTGGGTGTGTCAATGCCTGGCCCCCAATTTATTTGTACTAGTGATCTAGTATTGATTTACAAAATTATAATAAGGGTATAATTCCACACCTTTCCCACCATCAGAGTTCTGTGTCCCCATTCCCACCATTGGAAACCATAGTAGCTCTGGGAGATGTTTTTATGCCATACGTCAGACAAAAGATTAATAACTAAAATATACAAAGAGCTCATCAAACTCAGCAGCAGCAACAACAAAATAAATAAAAACCAACCAACCAATCAAACAAACAAAACCAAGTAACCTCATCCAAAAGTGAGGAAAGGCTATAGACAGAATATTCACCACAGAAGAGATCCAAAGGATATAAATTCACTGATTCTGGTGGGCCTTTTTTACATTTTATTGGATAGGACAGAGAGAAATTGAGAGAGGAGGGGGAGATAGAGAGGGAGACAGAAAGTGAGACACAGACCTGTTTCACCTCTTGTGAAGCGTCCCCCCACTGGTGAATCTGAGATCACCTAGTTCCTTTACTCTGTGGATGAACTGAAATAAGATGTCTTCTCTAAAGTGGCAGAGATGGAACTAATATCTGGGTCCTCTAACTCTTTAGTAATTGCTACTTTTGGACTCTGTGAAGCTATGGAAGTCATTAGAGGGAATTGTTTGACTGGAGGGAGGTGTGAGGGACGATTGGAAGGCTTCATTTAGTGAGAAGGCACAGAACTTTGGTGGCAGATGTGGTGAGTTGTATGTATACATAGGCATATGTGTGAAACTATACTTCTAAAATCTTGTAATATTGTAAACCAATAAAAAGAAAAAAAAGTTACTTAAAAATGCAATCTTTTCAAAGTTAACTCAATTACCAAACAATGTGATGATAACAATAACTATCCATTGTCTTCTTGAACCCTAAGACAGCAGGAACCTCACATTTCCACTATAGAGCCTATGTTTCCCCCAGTCCTGGAACCTTAGGGTGGGGCCCACTTTCCCGCATGCCTCTCCCAATTCATATCAAATAATATTGCATCCACTGATCGCAACCTAATCAACTCATTAGTGCCACCTCAACATGCTTCAGCTTAGACTGTGTCCAGAGACTTCAGTGTGGGATGACAACCCTTCAGCTTCATTACTCAGGTGAGACCTTTCCTTTCATAGTATTCTCTAACTCCATCCCACGTGGTTCACTTCCTAACAAAGTCCCAAAACCTAGATATAGACCAGGTTCCGTGAGAGAGAGCATATGTTCACACGTATCAATAAACTAGTGCAAAATATATACCTAAAAGCAGAAGTACACTAGAGTTTGCAGTGAGTACCCCCCAACACTTCCTCTCCACTATTCCCACCTTTGGGTCCACGATTGTTCAACAATTTTTTTGGCTTTGTATGTTAACTCTCTTTTCAGCCACGAGATTCCAGATGCCATCAGGATGCCGGCCAGGCTTCCCTGGACTGAAGACCCCACCAATGTGTCCTGGAGCTCAGCTTCCCCAGAGACCCACCCTACTAGGGAAAGAGAGAGGCAGACTTGGGAGTATGGACCGACCAGTCAACGCCCATGTTCAGCGGGGAAGCAATTACAGAAGCCAGACCTTCTTCCTTCTGCAACCCACAATGACCCTGGGTCCATGCTCCCAGAGGGATAGAGAATGGGAAAGTTATTGGGTAGGGGATGGGATATGGAGATTGGGTTTTGGGAATTGTGTGGAGTTGTACCCCTCCTATCCTACGGTTTTGTTAATGTCTCCTTTCTAAAATAAATAATAAAAAAAATGCAGTCTTGACTTCCCTGGAAGACAACCTCACCAATGTGTCCAGAAGTCTTGCCTCTTCAAAGCCCTACCCCACTAGGGAAAGACAGAAACAGGCTGTGGGTATGGATTGATCTGCCAATGTCCATGTCCAGCAGAGAAGCAATTACAGAAACCAGGACTCCCATTTTCTGCACCCTGAAAGGAATTTTGGTCTTATAGAGGGAAAAAGAATAGGGAAGTTTCCAATGGAGGGGATAGGACACAGAACTCTGGTGATGGAAATTTTATGGAATTGTGCCCCTATCATCTTACAATCTTATTAATCATTATTAAATTACTAGTAATTTTTTTTTATTTAAGAAAGAATAAATTAACAAAACCATAGGGTAGGAGGGGTACAACTCCACACATTCCCACCACCCAATCTCCATATTCCACCCCCTCCCCTGATAGCTTTCCCATTCTCTATCCCTCTGGGAGCATGGACCCAGGGTCATTGTGGGTTGTAGAAGGTAGAAGGTCTGGCTTCTGTAATTGCTTCCCCGCTGAACATGGACATTGACTGGTCGGTCCATACTCCCAGTCTGCCTCTCTCTTTCCCTCATAGGGTGGGTCTCTGGGGAAGCTGAGCTCCAGGACACATTGGTGGGGTCTTCAGTCCAGGCAAGCCTGGCCGGCATCCTGATGACATCTGGAACCTGGTGGCTGAAAAGAGAATTAACATACAAAGCCAAACAAATTGTTGAGCAATCATGGACCCAAAGCTTGGAATAGTGGAGAGGAAGTGTTAGGGGGATACTCACTGCAAACTCTAGTGTACTTCTGCTTTCAGGTATATATTTTGCAGTAGTTTATGGTTAGATGTGAACATATGCTCTCTCTCACAGAAACTGGTGTATATCTAGGTTTTGGGACTTTGTTAGAAAGTGAACCACCTGAGATGGAATTAGAGCATACTATGAAAGGAAAGGTCTCACCCGAGTAATGAAGCTGAAGGGTTGTCATTCCACACGTGAAGTCTCTGGACACAGTCTGAAGTGAAGCATGTTGAGGTGGCAATCGTTGTGTTGTTTATGTTGTGATCGGCAGATGTAATATTATTTGATATGGATTGGGAGAGGCATGCGGGAAAGTGGGCCCTATCCAAGGGTTCCAGGACTGGGGGAAGTAGAGGCTCTATAGTGGAGATGTGAGGTTCCTGCTGTCTTAGGGTTCAAAAAGACAATGGATAGTTAATGTTATCATCACATTATTTGTAATTGGGTTAACTTTGAAAAGTCCTTTTGTTAGGGTTTGCTGTACAGTACCCAGTATCTTGTATATAGCTGTGCTATTGGTTGCTTCTGATCTACTTGGTCTAGGCTTTTGAGAGAGTCCGCATATCAAATACACAGCCTATATATTAAAAAAATTCAGTCTGTGTTTTAAAAAACTTCGAGACATACAATTAATTTCCCCCTCTCATATTAATTAACTAGTGATTTATGTGACTACATTTTACTAGGAGTGTACATAAACACCGTTCCTACCACCAAAAGACTGTGACCCATCCCTCCCATCCACTCCCACCCCCCACTGGCCCAGGAAGCTGCATGTCTACCCCTCACCACAGGGTTTTAACTTTGGTGCCCTACTTACAATTTGCTCAGGTCCTGATTTTAGTTTCCCTTTCAGATCTTCTTCCTCAACTTCTGTTGATAAGTGGGATCATCCCATACTCATCTTTATCTTTCTGACTTAGCTCACTTAACATAATTCCTTCTAGCTCTGTCCAAGATGGGTCAGAGACGGTGGGTTCATTGTTCTTGATAGCTGCATAGTATTCCATTGTGTATATATACCACAGCTTTCTCACCACTCATTTGTTGTTGGGCACCTGGGTTGCTTCCAGGTTTTAGCTATTATGAATTGTACTGCTATGAACATAGGAGTACACACCTCTTTTTGGTTGGGTGTTATGGAGTCCTTGGGGTATAACCCCAGGAGAGGAATTACTGGGTCATATGGAAGGTCTATGTCTAGCCTTGTGAGAGTTCTCCAGACTGCTCTCCAGAGAGGCTGGACCAATTTACATTCCCACCAGCAATGTAAAAGGGTTCCTCTGTCCCCACAACCTCTCCAGCATTTGTTGCTGCTGTCCTTTTTGATGTATGCCATTCTTACAGGAGTGAGGTGGTATCTCAATGTTGTCTTAATTTGCATTTCTCTGACAATCAGTGACCTAGAGCAGTTTTTCATATGTTTGTTAGCCTTTTGGATCTCCTCTGAGGTGAATGTTTGTTCATATCCGCTGCCCATTTTTGGATGGGGTCATTTGCTTTTTTGGTGCTAAGTTTGCTGAGCTCTTTATATATTTTGGTGATCAGTTTCTTGCACTTAACCCACTGCACTACTGCCCAGCCCCTGTAATCTTTTTTTTTTTTATGCTGGTCCTTGAGCTTCACTTGCGCTTAACTCGCTGTGCCACCGCCAGACTCCCCCCCCCCCTTTTTAAAATTTAATGTAGAATGGGACTTGATAGTGCTGCCCCTGGTTGAATGCACACACTACAGTGTGCAAGGAACCTGGTTCAAGCCCCTTCCTGGTTCCTACCTGCAGAGGGAAACTTCATGAGTGTTGAAGTAGTACTGCAAGTGTTTTTTAATCTCTCTTTTCCCTTCCATTCTCCCATTCTCCACCTAATTTCTCTTCACCTCTACCCACAATAAATTTTATATATAAATGTAATGTAGTTTACTGAGTGTTTTTGATGCATGTTCTGTTGTGAGTCAATCCATTTAGTTATCAAAGAGGGCATTGCTGAGAATCTTCTGAGTTTCTGAGAAATGTGCACTGCCCCGGAGTCATGATACTGGGACCTGGCTCATAGATCAAACCAGCATACAGGACACAGCAGTGCACTGGTGACCTAGTGAGAAGAACTTCACGCAGAGTGAGCTGAGCTGTGCTGTGAAGTTACTCTGTGATTGCCTTCCAGCCTTCCTCCATTCAGTGCTGAGAGGAGACAACAGGGCTCTCTGAAAGATCTTCACACCTGTTTAGCATCTGCCCCATGCTGGCTACACTCCACTTCCCTCACTGTAGTCATCTCTAACCCGTTATGACAGCTCTTCCACCAGAGCAAAAGCTGGCTCAATACAGCTCTGTGGGCAAACCATTTTGGGTCATCCAGCCAGCACGAGAGAGGAAACCTGTTTGCAATCCTGCTTCAGAGTGATTTTTAACTCAAAGTGATTCTGAAATTAGCACAGAGAGAAGGCCTAGACTATATCAGGAGTGGAGACCACAGAGTGAGCAGAATGGGGCTATTGCTTAGGTTTGGGTCACCCCCCCCCCCAACAACAACAACTGGTTCCACATGGGCATGCAGACACTTTCCTATAGTGTTTTTTTTTTGGCTCCAGTGTGCAAGTGTGTGCATGTAACAGAGACATCAGGTAACTAGCTGAAGCTGCAGGCTCTGTTTGTAGCCACAAAGCAGAGTGACTTTACAGATGGAGGTCAAACTGAAGCTTACAGTGATTCTCAACTAATGGATCTGCTTTATAATCCAAAGATTGTGACTCAAAATGTGGAGCAGAGACCACCATGGTTGTCTTCCTGAGAACTTGTTAGAAATGGTGAATTTCAGAGCACATTCCAAATCTACTGCAACAGCCATTCTAACTTTAACACATGGAACTATTCACATAGGTATACGCACAGGAGAACTCTGAGATGTACTAACGAGTCCACCCTTTTGTCTGAGGAGGGCTGCAGCACCAAGGATTTCCTGGCTGTGCTGTAAGTCAGAGGTGGTAGCCTGGCTTCTCCTCCTACTCTCCATCCTTCTTTCCACCTAGTTCTTCTTTTTTTTTTTTCGCAAGAGATTTTTTTTTTAAGTTTATAAAATGGAAATATTGACAAGACCATAGGATAAGAGGGGGTACAATTCCACACAATTCCCACCGAAGAGATGGTTTTATGTGGCACCAGAAAATGAACCTCACATAGTGTTATACTGCTAAGTAGTCTCAAAGAGAGAGGGAGAAAGAGACTACAGAGAGGGAGAACAGGCAGGAGAGACACCACAGCATCAGTCCACCATCCATGATGCTCTTTTGCAGTTCCAGGACTCAAATCTAGACCCTCATGCATGGTGAGGTATGTGCTGTAGGGGGTGAGCTATCTCCTGGCTCCCTAGATTAGCTGTTTTCTTTTTCTAATTTTTATTTATTTTGGTTTTTTTTTTTTTTTTGCCTCCAGGGTTATCATTGGGGCTTTGTGCCGGCACTATGAATCCATTACTCCTAGAGGCCATTTCCCCCCATTTTTATTGGATAGGACAGAGAGAAACTTGAGAGGAGGGAGAGGTAGAGAGGGAGAGACAGATAGACACCTGTAGATCTGCTTCACTGCTTGTGAGGTGTCCCTCTTGCAGGTGGGGAGCGGGGTTTTGAACCTGGACCCTTACACAGGTCCTTGTACTAGTACTATGTGAGCTTAAATCAGGTGCACCACTGCCCGGCCCTGATATTTTCTTTCTCTGTCATCATCCCTTCCTTTCTTCCTTTCTTCCTTCCTTCCTACCACGGTTATTGTTGGGGCTTGGTGCCAGCATGACAAATCCACTGCTCCAGGCAGCTATTACCTGCCCCCCATTTTTTCTTTTATTTGATAGGGCACAGAGAAGTTGACTGTGGGAGGGGAGATAGAGATGGAGAGAGACCGGGTAGTGACAGACCTGGCTGAGCTCACATGTTACAATGTGCAAAGACCTGGGTTTGAGCCCCTAGTCCCCACCTACTAGGGAAAACCTTTGCGAGTGGTGAAGCAGAGTTACAGGTGTCTTTCTCCTTATCACCCCTCCCCCCTCGATTTCTGACTGTCTCTATCCAGTAGATAAGATAATAAAAATAAATAACATAAAAAGCTTCTGGCAAAAAAAGAGATAGAGAAAAAGAGACATTTTCAGCCTCACTTCACCCCTCATGAAGCTTTCCCCTGCAAGTGGGGAACGTGGGCTTGAACCCAGGCACTTATGCGTGGTAACATGTGCACTCAACCCAGTGCATCACTGACTGGTTCCTCCTAGATTAGATATTTTTTCAAAAGTGCCCATATTGTTCTGGTAACTGATGATCACCTGGCAGTGCTCAGCAACTGCAGAAAATGGTCACTGGGAAGTCTGTGTCCGCTACCCACTGCCTGAGCTTTGAGCTCTCTCTATGGCAGATGTCAAAGCAGCTGACAGGAAGAGATGTGTTTCCCCCAGCCACCACTCCAACAGGCGAAGGAGAATAAAGAACTTGAAGGTAGAAGGTCACGCAAAGCTTTGGGCAGAAGAGATGGTTCTATTCTGGCAGCTCAAGAACCAGCCCCTTGGCCCCCTGCAAATGCATGAAGAGGCTTCAAGAAGACACTCTGCCTAACCCTCTGTTGGAACTGTTCAGAATCTTGGGATTTAATCATTGTTTTAGAACAAAACCATTTCCCCTTCTTTTGATAAATACACTTTGACTTGGCCTATGTGCTTCTAGATGTCACATTTTTTTCCCCTGAGGTTTTTTTTTTCTTGCTCTAGAATGTTCTTTTCCTGTGTGTGTGCTCCCTCCTGCTCTCACAGGGACTTTGATTTATCTCCTTTACATGAAACAGACAATACGTATCCATCATCCTGATTAACTCCCACCCTGAGGCTTATAGAGGCTGTAATTGGAGGAGTCCTTTCAGGACCCTCGAGCTGTAACCTTCCTGCAGTTCATGATGTCAGGTCCTGGAGTGGGCATTTTGTACTTGAAGAGATGACACAAGATGTGATCCTTCTTAGAACAGCAGAGAGTGATAGTGCCAGAGAGCCTCCTCTTCCTCCTCCTCCTCCTTCCTATTCTTATTAGTGATTTAATAATGGTTTACAAGATTATAAGATTATAGGGGTTTAATTTAATACAACTGGAGTTCTGCGACCATCCCATTCCCTCAGCATAGCTATTCTTTCAAGGTAACTGTTTAAGGTGATTTATAGAAAAATTTCAGCCACATAGAAGTAGAATAGTATAATGACCTTCACATTTCCATCACTCAAAGTCAACAATGAGTTTGTCTGACTTCACCTCCTCCTCTCCTCCCCCTTTCTTCTTCCTCCGCTTCCTCCACCTTCTGCTTTTCTTTCCTCCCTTTCTGCTCCTCCTTTTCCTCTTCTTTCTCCCTTCTCCTCCTTTTAAAAAATATTTATTTCCTTTTGTTGCCCTTGTTGTTTTATTGTTGTAGTTACTGCTGTTGTTATTGATGTCGTCCTTGTTGGATAGGACTGAGAGAAATGGAGAGAGGAGGGGGAGACAGAGAGGGGGAGGGAAAGATAGACACCTGCACACCTGCTTCACCACCTGTAAAGGGACGCCCTGCAGGTGGGGAGCCGGGGCCTCGAACCGGAATCCTTACTCAGGTCCTTGCACTTTGCGCCACATGCCCTTAATCTGCTGTGCTACTGCTCGACTCCCCTTTCTCCTCCTTTTGGATAAAACACCTTTTAAAAATATTTTATGGGAGTTAGGCGGTAGCTCAGCTGGTTAAGCACAGGTGATGCAAAGCTCAAGGACTGGCGTAAGGATCCTGGTTCAAGCCCCGGCTCCCCACCTGCTGGGGAGTCGCTTCACAAGCAGTGAAGCAGGTCTGCAGGTGTTTATCTTTCTCTCCCCCTCTCTGTCTTCCCCTCCTCTCTCCATTTCTCTCTGTCCTATCCAACAACGACGACAATAATAACTACAATAATAAAAAAGCAACAAGGGCAACAAAAGGGAATAAAGAAAAAAAGAAAAAAAGTATTTATTTATTTATTATTTATTGGATAGAGATAGGGAGAAATGAAGAGGGAAGGGGGAGATAAAGAGGGAGGGAGGGATAGAAGGAGTGAGAGAGAGAGAGAGAGAAAGAAAGAGAGGGAGAGAGTCTTGCAGCACTGCTTCACTGCTTGTAGCTTTCCCCCTGCAGTGGGGACCAGGGGCTTGAACCAGTCCTTGTGCTTTGTAACTTGTGTGCTCAAGTGTATGCATCACTGCCTAGCCCTGAGCTGGTTTCTTCTATACCCCTTTCCACTACATCCTCCCTACCCAGATTATTTTGAAGCATAATCAAGACATTCTTTCTTTTCAGTATGTGTAAGTGGCTGGCTGGCTTTCACTCCCCTTCCTTCCTTCCTTCCTTCCTTCCTTCCTTCCTTCCTTCCTTCCTTCCTTCCTTCCTTCTTTCCCAGAGCACTGCTCATCTCTGGTTTATGGAGGTGTGGGGAATTAAACCTGAAATTTTGGAGCCTCAGGCATGAAAGTTTCTTTCCATAAACATTATGCTACCTAAGCCTGCTCTAAAGATATTTCTTAAGCCCAAACCTCATCTTGTCATATGCTGATAGGAACCATCAGTGGTGAGAGATAGAGATAGAGAGAGAGAGAGAGAGGGAAAGAGAGAAAAAAAGGAGGGGAAGGAGGGGGAGAAGGAGGGAAAGGAGGGGGAGGAAGAGGGAAAGGAGGGGGAGAAGGAGTGGGGGGAGGAGTTGAGTTGTCCAGGCAGCTTGTAGTTGGTCAAGACCTTCTGAAAGCTGGTTTTACCACATTTAGAACTCCTATGTCTCCACTCCCCTGTAGATGACCGTATTCAGGATACATTGAACATCTTCTTCCAAATGTCATGCTTAATTATCATAGGGTGTATGACTTGCTGTAAGATAGGTACTGGCTTATGGGTGTTCCACATAAATAGAAGCTGATTTAATTCACCTCAGACAACTCTCATACAAGGCACAGAATGGCTTTGGCTAACCAGTCTATAAATTGCAGAGTTGGGAATCCATTCCTGGTAGTCTAGTTTCTGAACCACCTGGATTGAGGCTGGTTATTCCAGGGCAGGTTTAGTTTGTCACACAGTTGTCTCCTTCAGACTATGAAGTCTTTGAAAACAGGGGCTGGACCTGCTTTCTTCCAGACCTTGGCAATTGATCCCTGTATCCGACACAATGTAGCTCCTGACCACTGAGTGGACAAATATCAGGCCCTGTTTCTGGCCTTTGGAGAAATTTCAGGGCCTGGACTTCTAGAGTTTCCAAAGTGGTCAAGGCTTTGGTTAAACAAAAGAGTCTCAATCCTTTTTCTACTGAGAACTGCTATGGGGTAAGGTGCACACTCTAAACAGAGAACTCTAGAGAGGTCTCACCTTGGAAGAATACATTTTGGCAAGGTTGAGAGAGGTTACTGGACATGGCATTGGGTTTTTGCAAGTGCAGCTTGTGAAAGCCACTAGGTGTTTATAAAATGCCTTTCAGGTGCTGCCTGAGCTGAAGAGATAAAGCGAGGAGACAGAATGCTGGCAGCAGCTCTGGGCACCTGGGTCTAGGGATCTGAAGATATTGGGGAAAGGGTCTTTCCTGACACCAGCCTCTTCTAAATGCCAATCCCGAATCAAACAAACAGGAACAAATAGCAACATGTTCTCTGTGGAAAACATTTTTCCCCACTTAAGTCCAGTGGAACTGCTACTAGGATTGATCGCACATTTGAGCAAACTGCCGCCGGGAGGAGACAGGAAAGCTAGAATGTTTACAACCTTCTCTGACCTGATTCTATTTCAAGGACATGGGTCATTAGCTGCTGGCAGCAGACAGAGCTGTTTGCATACCTTCCAACTGCTTTGCAACCAAATTTGGATATATCTTTTTTTTTTACCCTCCCTGAGGTAATTGTTATTATTTACTGGAAATTCTATTCTAAAATCCCAGCAACAAGAAGCTTTATTTATTTATTTTGTATAATCTTAGCTAATTAAAAGCTGCTATTGTTCATTGTCTGACTACAACCTAACTATAGACCTTTTATTATTTTTTTAAAAAAACTCTTCCCCTTCTCTTTCTTTCTCTCCTTTTTACCATTTTTTTATTTGATAGGACAGAGAGAAATTGAGAGGAGAGGGGGAGACAGAGAAGGAGAGAGAGAGACACTTGTAGATCTGTGTTGTTGCTTGTGAAGCATTCCCCCTACAAGTGGGAAGCAGGAGCTTGAACCCAGATCCTTGTGCTTAGTGTTATGTGTGCTTAACTGGGTCCACCGGTCCCCTTTATTTTTCTTTTTTACTTGGTAGGACAGTGAGAAATTGAGAGAAGAATGGGAAGAGAGAGAGAGAGAAAGAGACTGAGAGAGAGAGAGAGAGGGAGAAGGAGAGGGAGAGGGAGTCAGAGGGAGAGGGAAAGAGAAAGAGAGAGAGAGAAAGAGACACCTGCTTCACCAGTTGTGACACTTCCCTCCTGTAGGTTGGGATTGATGCTTGAACCCAGGTTCTTCAGCATGATAATTAGAGTATTCAACCAGGTGTACCACTGCCTGGCTCCTTTTATTTATTTAATATCAATTTATATACTTTATACATTTATTTACTGGATAGAGCCAGAGAGAAATCAAGAGGGAAGATAGAGACACCTGTAGCACTGCTTCACTGCTTGTAAAGCTTCCTCCAGCAGGTAGGGATAGGGGACTTCAATCCAGGTCCTTGTGCCTAGTAATATGTGTGCCGTGGTCCAGATCTGTTGCCCCACCTGAAACTTAAGCCTCTTAAAAGACAAAGCTTCTCACTACACATTTTTCACTGCTCTGGCATGGGTGTTCACCTCTCACCTTTGTTTATCATAATGATAAAGCAGCAAAAGCAAAATGCAAAAGACTTCAGATACATTTTAGTTTTAGTGGCAAAGACTGTAAGCAAAGTAGAGAATCAAATCTCCAGTTTCTTTACTTAGCAGTGTGTGTGCTCAGGATAGTAGACTGCCTATTGAGTCCTCGTTTTCCTCATTTGTGGGTAAGACTAGGATGTGGCAGTTTGGTTTTCTCCTGCATGTCTATGGGCTTGAGCAGTTGTGACTGCTTGGAACATTCAGTTGAAAATATATGGCAACTGGTGCCTGGGTAGACTTTTGCCTGTCATGGACAGCAGGGGCATAATTTATCAGGCATCTGTCAACTCTTGGCTTGCAATGTATTAGGTTTTCTCTGTAGAAATATACAAAATGTGTTTAATATGTGAGTGGGTACTAGAAGCAAGATTGATCAAGCAGAAGTCTTGTATTTCAGCTTGATGGGTGGGTATTGGTGGGTATTGATCACTAAGGTTTCCCAAAGATGTGTGAATCCTGGTGCAACTCAAAATCTTTCCTGTCTTGGGTGAACCTGGATTCTAGACTAAAACATAGTTCTTCTTGGTATGCTAACTAACCAGGCTGGACTGTGAGATTTCCCGGAACGTTGCCAGATGGGGGCAGGCAGGGCTGAGATCAGTGGCATTGCAGGAAAAGATGCATTTTATGATGTCTATGCCACTGTGAGACACACAATTAAGATTCTTTTTTTTTTTTCTTCCAGATAGTGAGAGACAGACTGAGAGAAGGAGAGGTACCATAGCACTGCTCTACTGCTTGTGAAAATTCGCTGTGTAGGAGCTCTCATGTGGTTGCTGAGAACTTGGACTTGATCCTTGTTCTTGGTCATGCATATGCTCTACTGTGTGAATTGTTGGCATGGATTTGTATTTTTTTTTTTTTTTGCCTCGAGTGTTATTGCTGGGGCTCAGTGCCTGTACCATGAATCCACTGCTTCTGGAGGCCATCTTTTCCCCCTTTTGTTGCCCTTGTTGTGGTTATTATTATTATTGTTGATGTTGTTTGTTAGGACACAGAGAAATGGAGAGAGGAGGGGAAGACAGAGAGGGGGTGAGAAAGATAGACACTTGCAGACCTGCTTCACCGTCTGTGAAGCGACTCCCCTGTAGGTGGGGAGCCTGGGGCTCGAACTGGGATCCTTCCACCTGTCCCTGCACTTTGCACCACATGTGCCTAACCTTCTGCGCTACCGCCCGACTCCCTGGATTTGTATTTTAAGATGTTTCAAACAAATCGTGCACATTAGATAATTTGTTTGCAATTTGAACATGTACTTTCTTTTTCTTAACTCTGTCCCTTGAACATGTAATTTATGTTAGACTTAAAAAATATATTGGATTTTTGAGATTTGTTAGGCTAATAGGACATGTATCAGTGCATAAAAATATTTTGAGTTTTGGTTTGTATATTTGCCAGGCATTTGAACTATTTAAGAGAAGCAGATATATTAAATATGTGAGATTTAGAAAATGCCTGCAAAAATTTAATTCACAAATTGGATTATTTATGACAGAATTTAACGTTTAACGTTTACAAGTAGGAAATCATTCATCCTCCTAATAAAGAAAAAAAATTAGTAGGGTGAGGGTAGATAGTATAATGGTCATGTAAAGAGACTTTTATGTATGAGGCTTTAAAGTCCCAGGTTTAACCACCCATGCCACCATTATCCAGAGATGAGTAGTGCTCTGATAAAAATATATATATATATATATATATATATATATATCAGTAGAATATAATTAAAGAGAAAAATGACAATGAATTCTTATTTTATATAAATTATTAGGTTTATAACAAGATGTCTAAGTAGAATTTAAAGGTGTGTGTGTGTGTGTGTTGGGGTGGGGGTGGGGTGGCAAGATGGCTTATCTGAGAGGGTGCCTGCCATATGATAGATCCAGGTTTGAGCCTGCTGTCCCTGCACTGGGGAAAACTTTGGTGCTGTGATTATCTTTCTCTTTCTCCCTTTGTCTCCTATCTAAAAAAGTTAGCCGGGAATGGTTAAGCACCCCCGCAACAACAAAAGATGGCTCAGTGAACAGTGGGAGTTTGAGTTTACAGTTTCCATATCATTACTAATTAAAATTCAAGTGTTAGGGCTGGTCAGTGGTGAACCTAGTGAAGCACACGTTACACAATGTGCAAAGACTGAGGTTCAAACCCCTCTTGTCCTCACCTGTAGGGGGAAAGCTTCACAAATGGTGAAACAGTGCTGCAGGTGTTTCTCTTTTACTCTCTTGATTTCTCTGTCTCTGTCCAACAAATACATAAATGCAATATTTAAAATCTGAATGTTAGGGTAGTCTTTCCAGTGCGCTAGACCTCTCAGACATTTAACAGTTCAGATAATGGACTAGGAAGGTGGCTCAGCTGTACAATACCTCACAAACATGAGGCTCTGGGTTTAATTCTCAGCACCACAGAGCTGCAATAGCAGAGTTTCATGGATGCTGTAGCAATTCTCCTTTGCCTTTCTATATAAAATGGGGTGAAAAGTTGGACCAGGGAGATGATTCAGTGGTGACATCTATGAAAGCTCATATGATGTTAGAAGGCACTCAGTAAGTGGCACTTACAATTCATAGTCACTCTTGCTTTGTCCTTTTGTTTGTTTGAACCAGGCAGTGAAACTTCCACAATTAGGTGTCTGTTTTTCAAGCTACCAAGAGTCTTGGTAAGCTGAATAGAAGAGTTACTCCAAAACACAAAGCAATACTTTCTTTGATTCAGTAACTTTATTACTATTATTTTTCACATCGAGGAGACTTAATTATAGACGTGGGTTATATGAGTTATCAGTAGTCGAAGTACAGAGGTGTGGAAAGTGGAACATGAACACAGTGAAGAAACACCCTTTATCAGACTGAAGTCCATGTGACAGAAACACATTACTCCAAACAGCCTATGTACAAATAAATATAGCTTCCAGTCTATGTACAGACATATCCACAGAGAATCAACTGACAAAATCTCCACACATCTCATCATCCAGTGAAAAATTGCTCATTATAAGCAAAACACACACAGAATCACCAAAAAAAAAAAAATCTGTAAATGTATCAGTTGGATTCTTGTAGGGGTAGATAGAGCACAGGTGATAAAAAAAAAATTCTTTCAAGTGGAAGCAAACAAAAGAAGCATGAGACAACATCTATCCCTAAAAAGATCCTTTACAAAAATGGCATTCTGGAATTTTTGATGTAATCTGTCCAAAAAAAAAAAAGTCTATGTGTTCTTGGGGAAGTGTCTATAATGGGTTCAATGTTGACAACATTGTCTGTTTCAACAACATGCAAAGAACAAAAGAGGATAACATCTTTTTTTTATAGCGCTAGTAGGTAGATTTCACTGCTTGTATGTTTTGCTATCTTTGAGACTGAAGGTTGTTTGGAGATGGAAGTTGCTGCTTCTGGAGTGTTTGTTCTTAAACTCAAGCTAAGAGATATCTGCATGCATCTAGACAGAGGCCACAAACGTGGACTTTGCATGCAGAGTTCAACAGGTCAATATGTCAACAGAGATTCCTGCTTCCACACAGATATTCTCTGTCCTTTGGACAAACTCTTCAAAACACAAAACAGCCTCCAACAGGAACATCATTGGCTTTGGGTCCAGACATTCTTTAGGGCAAATGACCATTTCAACATACAGGGGGGTACCAAATTTAACACATATGCTTTTGACAATTTAGGTACTTGCTTGTGTTGGGTATTTCTGGCTGTTTAATAAGTGCCTTTTAGTGAGGGTTTTAGATTTCACTCAAATCATATACAAAATCAGAAGACAATAAAGATTTTAGTTGTATGTGTATGTGACATGAGGTCAGAAAACGTGTGTTTTAGTAGAAAGAAGAAACAATCCTGTTATGTAGCTTGCTGTTTACATGTCCTCTCAAGGAAGGTTATTATCATAACCAATAAAAATTAGGCAATAAGATATTATTGATATACTATATACCACTATGTGCCATTTTTATAAGAGAGCTTTTTAGACTCAAATAGATATATTTAACAAATCTTAAAATTTCCAGGTATATATGTGCTAAATATTCACTTCATGCCCATGGGGTGAACTTTACATAACAACTGAACTCCTGAAAAACAGTAAATCTGTAATTTTTAAAAAAGAAAGTATTTTCAATATAGTAACAGAACTTACTTAAAGAACTATGTAACAAGCTATTTGGAAAGTGAAGGATGCTTTTGTGAAATGAGTGGTTTTTAGAGCTTTATAAAGTACATATCTAAACTTTATCAGTAGATTGGATTGTCTAGAGTAATAATTGTATGCAATAAAAATAGAACAGATAAACTCCAATTTACAACAAACAATACAAAACAGGAATGACTCATGGACTGCTTATTGATTGGCTATATTCAGTATCCCTGAATATATGTATTATTGGTATTTTATGGCTTTAATTAGACAAGTGTCTCTTATGAAGTACTATAAAGTGCAATATTAAAAAATTAAAAAACCCAAAAAGGCATCCATTGTCCTTTAATTTTATCCTGATGAGAAGAATTAGAGATTATTTTGATTAAATGGCTGGGAATTATCAACCCTTAACTCATGCAGGTAACTTCATCTTAAGCTGTATTTTATTCAAGGATCCAGATCTCATTTATTCTATTTCTTTTGTGATGTGAAATACAAATTAGTGTTCTCTTTTGTTAGTTGAGTGTGTAGAGAACTGTCACCCCCAAGGTCTAAGTCACAGATCCACCAGAAAGGAACATGCAATGTGGAAAACACAGGACCGAATTTCTATTCTTTTGGTGACATGTGACCCATTTTCCTGGGCCAGGACACCAATCATGACCATATAATTTCTACCCAACAAACCACACAATGAAGGAAACACACAGCAATATTGTGTTGGAATTTTCCTATTTAGTTTTTCTTTTTTAAAAAAAAATTTAATATTTATTTATTTTTCCCTTTTGTTGCCCTTGTTGTTTTATTGTTGTAGTTATTATTGTTGTTGTTGATGTCGTCGTTGTTGGATAGGACAGAGAGAAATGGAGAGAGGAAGGGAAGACAGAGAGGGGGAGAGAAAGACAGACATCTGCAGACCTGCTTTACTGATTGCAAAGCGACTCCCCAGTAGGTGGGGAGCTGGGGGTCTATTTAGTTTTTCAGATGAAACTACAAATTCCTGCTGGTAAATCAATGCTGTGTTTTAGAATGATTTACAGTGGTATCCCCCCACTTGGATGTCTTCACCAGCATGGGGCTATTAAAAATGAAGCTCATGGTAATGTTATCCCTAGTGTTTATACATTTCATGAGAGGATAAATGTCTGTGAGTGTGTGTTATATTCCAGGCCTACTAGTACTCTTAAAAGAGTTTCTGCTATTCTAGTTTCCTGTGGTCATGAATTCTGTTCACATTATAGTAGGGCATTTAGTAGCAATTAGGAGGAATCTTGCTGACCCCAAGAAGTAATCAGTTTTGCATAAAACAAGTTGTTGGGGATGGAGGCGTGTCTACCTTTTTTTTTTTTTTTTTAAATATTCTCATTAATGAGGAGATGGAGAAAATAAATGCCAAGTGCAAGTAAGCTGAGGAAGCTGGTGCTGAGAACCTTGGAGAAAAGTAAGCATTCGATCCAGCTTGGTCTTGAAAACTAGAAGTGAGGTTAGAAATAAACAAGACTTATGGTCTGGGAGGTGGTGCAGTGGTAAAGCTTTGAGGACCTCAAGCATGAGGTCTCAAGTTCGATCCCTGGTAGCACATGTGCCAGAGCGATACCTGGTTCTCTCTCTTCTCTTATCTTTCTCATAAATAAATAAAATCTTAAAAAAACAAAAACAAAAACAATGAGACTCTAGAAAGCAGAGTGGTTTATAGTAAGTAAGACACCTGTGCAGATGCACTGAAACCAGCCAAGGAATGCTTTGGCTTCATCCAAATGTTGTTGAAGAAAGATGTAGGAGTCAGAGGGAACATAAAATGAATGGGAATTAGCAATAAAGTTTGACTTTTTAAAAGGCGAGGAGGGTAAGGGAGAAGAGGGGAGCATAAAAAAGGAGTAAAGTATTAGGTTTGTGACTTTAATTCAGCCCTGATCAGGCATTCTGCTCAGGTCATGATTTGTCAGGAGGCTGCACGATTTAAGAGAAACATAAAGCATCTTAAATGGCTTAGCAGAGAAGAACTATAAGAAATCACTTTTTAAAAAAAGGGTTAGGGAAAAAAGGACTCCGAAAAAAAAAGTCTAAAGATACTTTTTTGATGAAAAGCGATAAAAGGTCACCTAGTGGTTCTTCTAATTCTGTCAAAGATAAAGAGTGAAAAATACCCAGATACAATTATTTTCTGCCCAGAAGAAAAAAATAGATCAGGCTATCAACTTGAGGAGCTTGGGTTAATTTGGAGGGAGACTTTTCAGACATTGATGCTTTTTAATGTTAATCACTAGAGGTTGGTTACCCTGGGAATATTTATGCTGAGACAACTCCCCCGCCCCCCAAAATAAAAATAAAAAATACTGTCCACTTGATGAGGGCAGTAGGTTGAAGAGAAAACACAAGTAGAACCTGAACTGGAATTGGCGTATTGCACCAAAGGAAAAGACCCTGGGGTGGGTGGGTGGGGAGAATACAGGTCTAAAAAGGATGTCAGAGGGCCTAGTGGGGGTTGTATTATATGGAAAACTGGGAAGTGTTATGCATGTGCAAACTATTGTATTTACTCTTGAATGTAAAACATTAATTCCCCAATGAAGAAATTAAAAACAATAAAATAAAATAAAATAAACATCTCTTAATAGGATTAAAGCTTCAACAAGTTCCAAGAAAACCCTATGATATTCTTTCTACATGAGATAGTTATTTGTCATTTAAAATTCTTGAAGGTTTTCCAATCTGCCAATCAGTCACTTAGAGAAAGTGCTTTGGCTTAATTTGGTCTCATTCTTCCTGCAAGAATGAACAGACACCCAGTATTTGTGCACTAATTTGAATATAATTATATATTTAATTATAATTTCAGGGTTATTTTTGCCTGCAAACCAGACTGACTGACTCATGTAGTCACTGGTTCTTTGTAAGTACCTTTTTTGTTCTTCAAAATGTTTTATTATATTTATTTATTTATTTATTTATTGGATAGATACAGCTAGAAATTGAGAGGGAAGGTGAGATAGGGAGAGAGACAGAGAGACACCTGCAGCATTGATTTCACCACTCACAAGACGTCTCCCTTGCAGGTGGGGACCAAGGGATTGAACCTGGGGCCTTGCGCATTGTAACATGTGTACTTAACCACCCTCCTGCTTTTGTTCTTTTTAAAGCAGTCACTGTTCACACTAGAGACCACTGTAGATTCTGAATGACTCTGAGCAAGGTCTATCCATTGTGAGGAAGGCATATGAAGTGGCCAAGGGCACACTGTTTGGAGGAAGGGGCCTATGTGAAAGTGCCTATGATTTCATTAGAAAAGTAGTGCAGTCACGCTTCCTACAGAGGCTAGCATTATCTTGGAGACTCCATGCTTTTGGACCTGTGCAGGTTCAAAGCTCTCAAGGAAGTGAAAAATACTGTAATGATGTACTAATAAGTAAAGTGGTTTACCTGGCTGTGACTTTATTGCTTTTAGTGTTCACTATATATTTCAAAGGATGTGAAGCTGACAGATTAAAAAAAATAATAATAAGGACACCAGATGAAAAAATTAATTATAAAGACACAGAGGCAAAGGGTTAGCCCGAAACTTACAGTGGTTACTTTTCTTCCCTAAGAACTTTGTGGGAAGGGGACATTAAACAATCTGGGGCCACGCATATGTTCTTGCAACTGGTTGAAAAAAGGCTGCTAGCCCAGGAGGTGGTGTGGTAGCTAGAGAGCCTGACTTTCAAATATGAGGTCTTCAGGTTGATTCCTAGCATCGCATATGCCAATATGATGCTCTGGTTCATTCTTTCTCTTCCAATTCTTAAAATATCTTCCCATTAAAAAATATTTTACTTATTAATGAGAGTGATAGGAGGAGAGAGAGAGAGAGAGGAATAGAGAGAGGAAGAGAGAGAGGGAGAAAGAGAGAGAGGGAGAAAGAGAGAGAGGAAGAGAGAGAGATGGAAAAGAGAGAGAGGAAGAGAGAGAGAGGGAGAGGGAAAGGGATATATATATATATATATATATATATATATATATATATATATATATATGGAGAGAGAGAGAGAGAGAGAACATGAGATGTCACTCTGGTACACGTGCAGCCATGCTGGAGAGTCCAGTGCTTTATCCACTGTGGTCCATCTTCCGGACCATTCTCTAATCTCAGAGAAAGAAAAAAAGACTGCTATTTGTAATTATTTTAATTACGTGGGAACATATTTCTATATGACATTTGGAAATATCCTTTACTCCCATTATTTCCTTTTTTTCTCCCTTATCCTTATTCTTTTATTTTTTCCCTTGCTCTCTCTCTCATTGCTAAGTAGTCGTCTACTAATTGAAGACAATATTGCTGAGGGAGTCATGGGAGTTGAGAATGTGTCTTTTAAAAATAGTATATAAGAATGGCTTTAGTAAGAACAAGCACTAGCTTCTATATCAAGCTTTCAGGAGATAGTTAATGTCTCTTGAAATTTCTCTGGGAATAGTTTTCCTTTATTCCTTCGTAATCAGAGCTGCCACTTACAACAGGGCCACTTAATTACTGGGGTAACAAGCTGTCCAAATACAAGGAGACATAGCACACTCATACTCTCGGGTACAAACGTGTTGGTAGGTACAGGGAAGAAATCACACTGAAATTTTCTGAAATGTGTATGATTAGACAGGTCACCAGACTCATGTCAGATATTCTAACCCAGTAATTCCTGCAGGGCATTTAATAGCAGTCCCATCTTTTCCACCTGTATGACCAGCCACTCTATCTGTTGTGATTTCCCAGTTTAGCTTTCAGGAAAGGTGGTTGGGAGAGAGGCTTCCCTTCACAGCTCATCTTCCCTTCATAGTCTTCCTACATCTCCCATCACTCAACAGATGAGTTTAAGAGCTTTGAACAACGGTGGGTGTGTGTGGTAACTTTCTCCCTGCCCAGGGATGGGAATACATTAATAATATCAAATATTCCATCATTGAGGAAGCTGTGTTTTGAAGCAAGGACTCCAAACCACCTGATTCATGTCTCCCCAAGAAAATAAATTATAATGGCCCCTGACATCTGTTAGAAATCTTACAAAGCATTTTCCATAAGGTATGAGGCTATTTTGCTGCATGTGCCAAGCTGTTAAACAACCCTGTCCCCTAGTCCCTGTTCATGTACTGTGCCTCCCCCCCCCCCCACACCCTCTTCAAAGCCTGACTGAGTCTAGGTGCTGTAAACCCGATCTCACCTCTAGCTTCACTTCTTCAGGAGCTAGTCAGGTTGAGGGAGCAGCTGGACTTAGAGTGGGCAATCCCAGGCGTGATCTAGAGGGTTTTATCTGGGCATTCTCAGTGTGACTCAGGTTGCTATTTTTGTCTTGAAATTGCCTATGTTGACAAGGGAGGTGACAGCAAGAAAGACCTGCTTGGTTTGTTACAGGTAAATGGATCTATCTGGGTACAGTTTATGTAAGCTAAACTGTAAGACACTGATTCTTAAAAAAAAAAAGTTACCTTATACCTTACTTCAGGGAAACAAAATGAAGTCTAATTTTTTTTAACCTGTCCTGTATTCTTTACCTCTATACTAGCACTAAGGAGATAGTTGACCTTAAAGCTATACATTTCCTTAAGGCTGTAGATCTATATTTTTGTGGTGGGGAAACATATGCGGCAGGTGCATGTGTATATGTTTGCAGGTGTGTGGGCACAGATCAAGCTTTATGCGATCAAGAAGAAATGTTTCTTCTGATACAAGTGATGCTATGTTTGTACATGTATAAAGACATGTCTCTCTCTCTCTCTCTCTCTCTCTCTCTCTCTCTGTATATATGCATATACACAGGAATGCAGGAAACACAGCAGAGATGTGTTTCACTCAGGAAACCATGATATGGAGCATACTTTCTTAGAATTATGTGAATGAGCTGAATGTTTATGAAGATCCAGCCCGACAGTACTTCCAAGAGTTGTGATGGGAGGCAGGCAAGTTCATCAGGGGTAGGGAGAAGGTGTCTGCACACCAGCCAGTCAGAGAGCAGGTCTGTCATGCGTCATGCTCACTGCACATCAGAGAGGCAGGAAGCGGACTTGGAAATCTTGTTCTTTCAAACACAGCTTTGTATTAATGACTACAAGGCTCCCTAGGGAACTGGGACACCCAGGCTAGTAGAATGCTCTGTGTCAGATAGGACAGAGAGAAATCAAGAGAGGAGGGAAAGACAGAGGGGGGAGAGAAGACAGACACCTGCAGACGTGCTTCACTGCTTGTGAAGTGACTCCCCTGCAGGTGGGGAGCTGGGGGTTCCAACCAGGATCCTTACGCTGGTCGTTGCGCTTGGTGACATGTGCGCTTAACCTGCTGAGCTACCTACCACCTGACCCCCGGGAGATGCCACACCCTGAGTCAGAACTACAGAGGATGGAAGCAAGGAAGGAAGGAAGGGGGGAGTCTCTCTGTCCTACCCAACAACAATGACATCAGTAACAACAGTAATAATAACCACAACAATTAAAAAAAGGGAAAAAAGTAGCCTCCAGGATCAGGGGATTCGTAATGCAGGTACTGAGCCCGAGCAATAACCCTGGAGGCAAAAAAAAAAAAGGATGTTCTGCATCTGCTCAGGTGAATTTTGCTGTGAGCTAAGGATAAATGAAGAGGAGGGTGGAACTAGAGGGACCATCAGAAACTGCTGGAATGAAAATAGGGTGGCCAGTGCCCCCCGCCTGCTTCAGAGTTTATCTGCAGTGAGTCAATGTCACCTGTGTAAGCTTTCATTCAAACAACAAACTGGCCACAGATATAGAGTCACACAATTGCCGACTTTGCTCCCTTTCAAACAATGCACAGGGAAAACAACCAGAGGTTTAAAGTGATATTCATTCTCTTTCATTCTCAGCAACAAGCACAAATTCTTGCATCAGCCTGCTTTTGGTGACTACCATGCATGTTTCTCTCACACAGCTGAAAAACCTGACATTGTAACATTTCAGAGAACTGACAGTGAGCCTCCTGGGTGGCAGTCACCTTGGTTTCTTGCTTCCCTAGTGGGTTTCTGTTTTGAAGTGCTCTTTGCTGATGGGAGAAATGCAGTGGTGAACATTGTCTTTTATTGCCATACTCATGGAGCGACCGGAGGTTCTGCAGAAGGAATACTGAACTCTGTCTGGGGCTGTCAGTCTCCCTTCCTCCCTACTGGTTGTGATGGTTGTGTGGTCCTGTTTCTCCTGTGTCAGGAGGTATGTACACAGCAAGATCACAATGGGCACCTATGACTCCATAATGTATATGCCAGTGTTCTCTGGGGCTGGTGTGGCCAAATCAAATGTAAGATAGGTAGAGCGTAATGGGCCAAACTCCATCGACTTTTTCCAGCTGATTATAAAGAAAGCATGGTTTGTGGAAATGAAAAAAAAATCCACATTATTTTCAGTAATTTAGCTTGCATGATTTTCCCCTTCCTCTTTTGCTGGCTTTATTTTCTACTAACACAACTGAGAAATCATACAAAATGTCAAATAGGTATTCTGAGGGTGGTACAGTGGATAAAACATTGGACTCCCAAGTGTGGGGTGCTGAGTTCAATCCCTGGGAGCACATGTATCAGAGTGATGTCTGGTTCTTTCACTTGCTTTCTCTCCTTCTATCTTTCTTATTAATAAGTAAATAAAATCTTTTTTTTTTAAAGTGTCAAATAGGATATGGTAGTGGGGCACTGAATGAATGAAATGAAAATAGCCCATGAATACTGGACATAATCAGGAAGTCAGTACCTTAGAGTCCCTGGCTTGTAACCAGTGTAAAGAAGCTGCAGAAAAATTCTTTAAGCTAGAAAGTATCCCAGATAAGGGATGAGCTTTAGTTAAGTCCTGGTCCTGATACTACTAGACTTAGGACTCTGGAACCATCCTGGGGTTGCCTGAATGTGTAAATGCCTTCCCAACCATCTGCAAGCTGTCTCAACCCAAGCAGTAGTGACCAAAGTCAGTTTAGTTCTACTGGAGGAACAATTATTTCTTCCGTAACTGAAGTTGTTTGTGACCACACTGAAGACTGCTTTTCAAGAATTCTATCCTTATGTTCTCAACGGGAGCTAAGATTCATTGAGTCCTCTCCACAAGGGTATTTCTTATGACAGGCTCTCTTGACAGGAATTCTCACTACACATGAATCCTTGGCATTAAAATATGTCTAAATGACAGTCACTGCTAAACCTGCCCCCTTCTTTTGATGATAATGGGACATGCATTGGAACAATATAGGTTCAGTTAATATAGTCTTGCTCTCCTAGAAGAGTGCTAATTTGATTTGCAGTCATATTTTCTACTTGCATGCTGGGATAATAATAATAATAATAATAATAATAATCCCTAACCATGGTCACTTTCTCCAGCCCTCAAACAAGTATCCATTTAATGTGGGTGTTACTTTTGTCAATCTCAAATAACCCTGTGAGTTGCAGTTATTGTACCCCATTGGGGGGTGGGCAAATAATCTTCCCAGCTTGGTCTGTGGGAACATTGGGGGTGGGGATTATTCAACTCAAGGTCTCTACAGATCCTGTCCACCAAGCCCTTCCTCCTGTGACCTGTTTCCTTAAAACATTCACTTTACTGGGCAAGATCCCAGTTTATCCAAGGTAGGCTGAAGGTCACAGCAGCAGCTCTATTAGTTCATCTCTTGTAAGTAAAAGGTAAAGCTCAAATTGAAGGTTGATGCCCCTCTTCAAATAGGTACTATAAATACACTAGAGCTATCCCTGAAAAGATGCATTTGTATTTCTATATATGTATATATATATACATAGATAGATCTGATTATATATATATGTATATATATATAATTTTCTTTCTTTGTGTCTGTTTACAAGTATATATAACTCTATAGGTATGGCAAGGGAGTATAATACAGGTGCAGGCAAGGGGGTATTCATGTGCATCTATTTATAATATGTATATTTTATATGAATATAGATATATCACCTCCATTGTTGTTTGCATAATTACAACAAATGTACCTCCGACCAGCGAGGAGTACCTGTCAGTGGTGAATAAAGAGAAGCCCCGAATGGATGGATGGTTCTTTTGGTCTCTTGCATGAAGCTGCTTCAGTACACCAAGGCAGAAGCAGCCTGTGAAATGGATGGGCCCAGTGTAAAATCTGCACCTCCTCTGATCCGCCAAGGAGGGACTCTGGAAACACCCAGGCCTGTGTGTCAGCTGCCTCTTCTCCAGAGGTCAAGGAGCCTAGAACCCAGAGCAGGGAGGGAACTGTCTGTGCTGTTGGTTCAAGAAGATATGGCTCTTCCTGTTAGATGGATACAGGGCACACAAGAATTCTGTCTTCCAGAAGGACACTGACCACCAGGAACACAAAGTAGAGGCCGAACATGGTGAAGCCCAGCACTTTGTTCATCCGCCACTTGCAGAGGGCGATGGAGAGGATGACAAAGAGCAGCATGATGAAGAGGAGGACGATGGCGCAGAAGAGGCCATTGCTGCTGACGGCCACAGGTTGGAATCTGTGAATGAAAGTGTACAGGAGCCAGGGCAGTGGGAGCCTGTGAGAGAGAAAACAAAGGTAGAGGGTGGAGGGGACAGCCAGGGAGCAGTTAGACACGCTGAAAAAGGCACATGACCTAACAGGCAACTTTTTGGGATCTATAGTCTGAGATGGGATTTTTAATTTAATTATTTTATTTATTTTTTTCCATTTTTATTTGTGATTATAAGATTCCACATTATAGCCACTACCAAGGTTCTGTGTCCCCCCACCCCTGCCATCTCCCAAAGATAACCACCATATTTCTCACAAGTCTTAGAGATACTTTGCTTGTGTTTGTGCATTTTTTTTTGCAAGTTCATGTCTAACAGTTAAGATGGGATTTTAAAAATATTTATTGATTTATTTTCACTTTCTAAACAGTTCAATTGGTTTAATAATGATTTACAAGATTACAAGGGTGTGGTTCCATATCATAACCACTTCCACAGTTCTGTGTCCCCACCTCTTCCAAGATAACCAACATATTTTTCACAATGTCTTTTAAAATTTTTATTATATTTATTTATTTGATATAGATAGCCAGAAATTGAGTGGAAGAGGGATATAGAGAGGGAAAGAGATAAAGAGACACCTGCAGCACTACTTCATTATTTGTGAAGGATAAATCTTCTTGACTTTACCAATAGTTTGTCCTGGGAAAATGAGATGGGATTTTTTTTAAAGTTTTAACATTTATGATACACACACACACACACACACACACACACACACACACACACACACACTCATACACACACACTCACACACACACGGTGAGGGGAGCTAGACCATAGCACTGTCTAGCTGTGGCATATGATGGTGCCAAGGATTGAACCTGGGACCTTCGGGCCTCAGATATCCAAGTCTAGGGCACTACTCCTATGCCACCTCCCTGGACTCTGAGAAGGGATTCTTGTTAGGCTCACTGTGAACAAAATCACAGCAGGAAATCAGGTGAACTTTAAAATCCTGATCTACTTCCTCACTGAATTAGGGAAACATTTTGCAGTCATGTGAAGATGTGATTTACAGGTGGTGATTTCTGAACTTGATTTGAGACATCTTCTTGTTTTCTTCCTAACTGAGATTTAAATGTTTCGCTTATCCTTAATGAGGTGAACTAGGCCTATTTGGGTATGGTGGGAAGAGGAGAGAGTACATGGAGAATTAAGCAGTATAAATGACAAACTTACTTTAAAATATGGAGACTGAGAATAGCAATGGATTAGTCAACAGTCAAAAGCTAGTAAAAAGAAGATGATGATGACTGGGCCATGAAACAATGTGAGAGCTTGAGGATTATTTTGGAACCAATGGGATAATCTTTTGATTAGACAAAGGGTTTTTCTGAATGATCTGAGGGAGAAGGTGTGATTAAAATTATTATGCACTTTTATGCTTGTTTTATCCCTTTTTTATTTTTTAAAATTTAGTTAGCATGTGTGTGTGTCTCTTTGTACACACGTGAAGAGACAGAGATGAAAACACCATGGTACTGAAGCTTTCCTCAGTGCAGTGTGGGCTAGGATTATACCCCTGACAAAGTATGGGCTTTATCCAAGTGAGCTAGCCTGTGGGTCTCAGCTGACTTTTCTTTCTCTTTAAGAAAAGACTTATTTTTTGATGAGAAAAAAAAGATTTATTTTTTGATGAGAGAATGGAGATGAAGGGGGAAGGAAGGGGGATGGAGGGGGGAGAGAAAGATACAGAAAACAGAGCACTGCTCAGCTCTGACATAAGTTGGTACTGGGGACTGAACCACACACACACACACACACACACACACACACACACACACACACACACAGAGAGAAAGAGAGAGAGAGGGAGGGAGGGGAAGAGACATTGAAAGAGGGAGAGACACCAGAGAACCATTTCACCATCCACTGACCACCTCCTGGTGTTGTGGTGTTCCTGTGCGGTGTTGGGGTTCAAATCTGGGGCTTTGTATATACACCCTACTGAGTGAGCTATCTCCTGGACCTTTTGTTAATTATCCAGTAAATGTCTACAGAGGGTCAGCTATGGTGCTTGGTGCTGAGGATACAAGAGACATCAACAAAGATAGCAAACATAGCCCCCATCTTTATCCAGTGTCTAAGCCTGTGGGAAAGATTGTGAACAAGGGTAAATTGCTAAACATAATGATAGCCTGGATAGAGGGGTGAAAGTGGAGACAGACAGAAGAGGACAGGATGGACAGATATTTAGAAGGCTGGACTAAGCACACAGACAGTGAGCTGGGGAGGAGTGGTGCTGTGAGGAAGATTGTTGGTGCTTTGCGTTAGATTCTGGATGTCGCAAAAGCACGAAGACTTTTAAAATCTGACAGCAAATTTTGTTTCCTATATAGAGAAGTGACTCTGAAAAACATTAGAAAAACTGTCAGGCTCACCACAGAATTGGGCCGGGACTCTAGGAGAAGGAACACAATGCTGGCAATACATGCCTTAGTGACAAGTGCACCCCAAGTAGTCAGGTGAGATGCCTACTGAGATGGTGGTCTGGGAAAGAGAAGAAGAGACCCAAAGACCCAACCACCCAGATGATTGAGCTTTGTGTACAGTAAATGGCTAAGGGAGAGCCAGTTTTGGCCTAGCCTTAGAGTTACAGAAAAAAAGACACCATTTGGAAATATAACTACCTTTGAGAAAAACAATGAGGTGAAAAGGGCAGCATATATATACATTATCTCCTCAAAAGGAGAGAGAACAACTTTCAGTTTCTGGGGTCTGGCACCTGCAGGCTGCATATGTGGACAAGGCTGAAGTGGCAGATGTGTTCTCTAGAGCCTGGCTGGGAGCACTTCAGTGACAGAGTGGGAGAGGGGGGTTTCCGTGGGGATCAGAGTGTAATACCAGGTCTAGACAGGAGGAGGCAGCAGTGACCCGGCCACATCAGGACTGTTTACTTGACTAGTTTATACTTTTGATGTGTTGATGAAATGAGCTTCATACTCTGCATGCTTAACCCAGTGCGCCACTGCCCAGCCCTACGTTAATGAAATGATAGGGATAAAAATATCCCTTCCCAAACTAACCCATTTTAGAGATTATCTATTTTGCAAACCACAGTTTGCTTAACTGTGAGAACATGTCTCTTTTAATTAAAAAAAATCTAGAATCTCTTTATCAGCACAGATATGAAAGATTATGCCAAAGCTTCCAGAAATTTCCAAGGAAAGGGATATGGGATATTTTTGCTGGGCCTACATTTGTTCTAAAATACTTTACAATCCAGCAGCTGTGTTTCTCTCCTCAGTCAACTAGGAATATCAAAGAAGACCACCTGAGACCACAACAAGACTGGACTAGAACGACTTTGGGAACCCACCAAATCACCTGAGCATCCAGAGACCACAATTCTGCTCATACCTCCAGCTCTACCCAGTTGAGAAACTTCCCTAAAGAACAAGGAATCTCAAAGATCATCTGAGACTGCAATGAGACTGGGACTACTTTGGGAGCCCATCAAGTCACCAGTGAGTGAAAACACGTGTGGCTCGTGGTCAGTGAGGAGCCTAGGGAGAGTTTCCTGAGGCTAAAGCCCATATCTACTCCTGAGCATTTAGTAAAAGTTTGGCAGTTTGCCAGTTGAGACACCACCTCTAGTCTGTTTTACCAACAAAAAGACTGCTGAAGGGAGGAGAGGACTCCCCTAAGACTCACCACATGCAACGGTGAGTCTCCACTGCTACTACCCTCAGAGGCTGGAACAGCAGTGGGGAGGCCCTGTGCTGACACTGGGAGGCAGAGAACTGACCAGGAAACTCAGGAGATCTAAAATACTTTACAATCCAAATCTCTTTTGAAGCTGGTTAGGATTTTAATCAGAATTAGAATATGTAGGGGGAGGAGAAGATAGCATAATGGTTATAAAAACAGATTCTCATGCCTGAGGCTCCTGGGTCCCAGGTGCAGCCACCATACGTCAGAGCTCAGCAGAGCTCTGGTAAAAATAAATAAAATGAAATAAAGAATCAGAATTTTGCTACAGACAATTGAAACAGCTGGAACATCCAAGTCAAGGTTGAATACTGAAAATGTTAAACCTGTAGACAATACATTACATGGGAGAAATTCTCTTCAAGTATTTATTTTTACTGCCATGAGGGTTATTACTGGGGCTTGGTGCCCCAGTGGCCACCCCCTCTCTCTTTCTCCTTGCTTTCTAATTTTTATTAGATAGGATAGAGAGAAATTGAGAGAGGACCAAGAAATAGAGAGAGGGAGAGAAAAATAACACCTGCAGACCTGCTTCACTGTTCATGAAGTGGACCCCCTGCAATTGGAGAGCGGGGGCTCGAACCCCAGTTCTTGTGCACTTAACTGGGTGTACCATGGCCTGGCCCCTCTCCAAGTATTTTCTCCACTATGCACTCTGTATGCAGGCATGTATTCCACCTGCTTATGGAGAGCTAACTCTTCATCAAGTTCTCTAAAACTGAAAAATGGAAGTGAAGTACAGTGGTGCTCCTGGTCTTTCCTTTCTATTGGTATTGGATAGGTTTTCAGTTCAAAGATTCTGGTCACGTCTCTACATCTTCTCTAATGGTAGAAATGGCAACGGGGCTCATAGACACTTTCCCAAAACTACCCTTACTTACCCTATGGTGATGTCAAAAATGTTGCTTCCCACAGAGCTGGACACAGCCATGTCCCCAAGCCCCTTCCGGGCCACAATGACACTGGTGATAAGATCAGGGATAGAAGTTCCAGCAGCCAAGATGGTCAGGCCCATAATCTCTTCACTAATTCCAATTGTCTCTCCAACCTAATAGCAACAATAGGAACAAACGTATGAGTCACAGAATTGTCAAAACTGCAAACATTTCAATGCAAGTCCCTTTTAATGATTTCTTTTTCTGGGCTGTGCTATGTGCCAGGATTATAGAGAAATATGGCATAATCTGGGAGTCGGGCAGTAGCGGGTTAAGCGCACGTGGCGTGAAGCACAAGGGCCGGTTTAAGGATCCCAATTTGAGCCCCCGGCTCCCCACTTGCAGGGGAATCCCTTCACAGATGGTGAAGCAGGTCTGCAGGTGTCTGTCTTCCCCTCCCCCTCTGTCTTCCCCTCCTCTCTCCATTTCTCTCTGTGCTATCCAACAATAGCAATAGCAACAATAACAATAACTACAACAATAAAAAAACAAGGGCAACAAAAAGGGGAAAATAAATTAATTAATTTAAAAAAACAAAGAATGGTCACTTCCTGGAGGATCTTTACCAGGCATGAGGCCCTGGTTTTAAACTCCAGAGTTTCACATCCCACCTCACCCCCCCAAAAAAAATAAAAATAATAATAATAAAAAGAAATAAGGCATAATCATTTCATAGAGAAGGTTTTACTTTAATGACATGGACCTAAGAAATCAGTGATGTTCATAAAAGGATTAAATGGGCTGGTTGGTGGCATACCTGGTACTATGTATAAGGACCAGGGTTCAAGTTCCTGGTCCCCAAATGTAGGGGCAGGTGGTGGGTGGGTGAGGGGGGAGCTTTGGAATGGTAAAGCAGTGCTGTAGGTATCTCTCCATCTCTTTCCCCTTCTATCTCCTCCTTCCCTTTCAATTTCTCTGTCTCTATGAAAATAATAAAATTATTTTATTTTTAAAACTTCATTTTATTTCATAGAACAGAGAGAAATTGAGAGGAAGCAGGAAGCAGAGAGGGAGGGAGGGAAGGAGAGGGAGAGGGAGAGGGAGAGGGAGAGGGAGAGGGAGAGGAGAGGGAGAGGGAGAGGAGAGGGAGAGAGAGAGACCTGCAGCACTGCTTCATCACTTGTAAAGCTTTTCCCCTGCAGGTGGGGATCAGGGACTTGAACTTGGGTCTTTGTACATGGTACTTAACCAAATGTGCCACCACCGGGTCCCCTAAAACTAATTTTTCAAAAGGATTAAACAGATGACCCTGTAAAGAACTAGAGAGGGTTAATATGCAGTCTCTATAAGGTGTTTATTAAGACTGGGCAGGAGAAGTGGGAGACCAGAGTTATGTCACTGGCTCTAGGCATCAGTCTTTGAAAAAAGTACAAAATTGGGTTTTCTAGCAGAGATTAAGGACTGGTATCCAGTTTCTTTACGTTTAGGAGCTACTTTCTGCCCTAATCCAGATTTCTAGCCCTATTCTCAATTCCGAAACCATCTTCTCAGACAATATTTTTAGTCCACCGGCATGTTTGCTATTAAACTCAAGCAAAAATTACTAACATCATGGGCCCCTAGGAACATAAGTAAAATAGACTTTCTAGCTTATCACCCTAAGATCCCTATTCTCATCTGCTCTATTCCTACTTTTTGGTTCTTGCTCATTATTTCTTTTGTCCTGCTTTATATTTTAATGCCTTTCAGCCATCACTTTGCAGATGCTATCATGATTCCATCCTGACTACCCTGGGTAGAGGATCCCACTAATGTGTCCTGGAATCTCACCTCTCCAGAGCCCTACCCAACTAGGGAAAGATACAAATAGGCTGTGGGTACAGACTGACTTGCCATTGTCTATGTCCAGTAGAAAAGTAATTACAGAAGCCAGAACTCCCACCTTCTATATCCCAAAAAGAATTTTAGCCTATACTCCCAGAGGGAGAAAATGTTAGGGGAAGATAATGTTAGAGGACTCTGAACTCAAATTCCATCAGGACCTGGAGAGTGGCAAGGAAAAAAAAAAAAAAAAAGGAAACTGAGAAGTAGTAATAGATGTAGGTATGGCTTAGGAAGAGAATGCAGGGCTGTAGAAAAAATGGGCAAATATATAAAAATATAGATAGTTATAGAAATAATAGTCAACCCATTATTTGTAACCTGGGGAGAACTACTGCAGTTTCTAATGGAGGGAATGGGGACACAGAACTATGGTGGGGGGAATTATATCCCTGCTATCTCATTATTTTTAAGTCAGTATTAAATAACTAATAATATAAAGAAGGACTGATAGCCAATATCTTTGCTAATAATGCCTAGTTACCTTAAGCTCTTCTGGACTGTTAGACTCTACTACTCTACTATTTCCATACGTAACTTGATTTTGGGTGTTTCTGCTTTGGTAATAAAGGACTAGAAAATCAAAAAGGCAGCCATGACAAAACCAGCAGTTAGGGAATCAGGGGTCCAAGATCTGCCTCTGGCTCTGGCATTTAACAAATAGCCTATTGCTAACTGAGCCAGTTATATAAGTCCCTCCCTTTTTTCTTTCTTTTTGCCACTGGAGTTATTAGTGAAACTTGAAATCTGCATGAAGCCACTGTCCCCAGTGTACATCTTTTCATTTCTCTTTCTTTTTTTCTTTTTTAAAATATTTATTTCTCTTTTGTTGCCCTTGTTTTTTATTGTTGTTGTAGGCGAAATAGGTGAAGAATGTCACTTGTATGGGATAGACTTATGGTGGTGATCATAATGCAGGAGACACAGATGTTGAAAAAGAGTGCTGTATACCTGAAATTCATGTGGTCTTAACAAATCTTGATTTTACTTTGAATCTTTTTTTTTTTCTTTTTGGTAATCAGATTGAATTTTATTTTTTATTTATAAAAAGGAAACACTGACTAACCATAGGATAAGAGGAGTACAACTTCACACAATTCCCACGACCAGAACTCTGTATCCCATCCCCTCCCTTGATAGCTTTCCTATTCTTTATCCCTCTGGGAGTATGGATCCCAGGTCATTATGGGATGCAGAAGGTGGAAGGTCTGGCTTCTGTAATTGCTTCCCCAATGAACATGGGCATTGACAGGTCAATCCATACTCTCAGCCTGTCTCTCTCTTTCCCTAGTGGGGCAGGGCTCTGGGGAAGTGGAGTTCCAGGACACATTGGTGGGGCTGTCTGTCCAGGGAAGTCTGGTTGGCATCATGCTAGCATCTGGAACCTGATGGTTGACATGGTGCATGATGGTGGAGGAGGATCTAGGTGGGGAGTTAGAATGTTTTACAGAAAATAGAGAAATTTTACATGTGTACCAATAACTTATTTACTGTTAATTATAAATCATCAAGCCCCCCAATAAAAAATAATAAAAAGAGATGAAAGACAACTACTGAGTGAGCTAACTCTTTAGTTTGGTATGAGTTAAAGACCCAGGTTAATTTGTTTCAGCATGTGGAAATCAATTTCTTACAGCACTATTTGTTGAGAAGTCTATCCACATGTATTCTTAGTAGCTATTTCCTTATTTCAAATTACTACATTTTATCTATATTAAGAGGTATAGTAATTTCAGAACTATATATTTCAACTTTAGTATTACTTTATAGAGGAAATGTTGATTTACAGAATTCTTATAAATCAACATTCTTGTAAATAGAGGTAATTTTAGTATTATATTATAGGAGTAATTTTAGGACTGTATTAAGCAGAGGATACAGTAGCCAGGTTAGAATATAGGTAATTCATCATAGAGATTAAAAGCACAAGTTTTGGGGCTAGCAAAATAGCTCACTTGGATAATGTGCTTATTTACCATATGGGTGACTCAGATTCAAGCCCAGTCCCCATAGTATCAAAGGAAGGTTTGGTGCTGTGGTCTCTTTTTTTCTCTCTGTCTCTTTCTTAAAAAAAACAAACAAACTTGTTTTTCAAAGTTACAGAGTCCTGGGTTAGAATCTTGCTTCATTATTTGCTACCTATATGATCTTGATAATTTTCTTCTTAGCTCTAAGCTTAACTTTTTAAAAAGAATTATTAGTGACTTAATATTGATTTACAAAATTATAAGGCAATAGAGGTATGATTCCATTCCCACCACCGGAGTTCTGTATCCTCACTCCTTCCATGGGAAGCTATAGTAGTTTTCCCAGGGTTGCAGATATGGGTTGACTTATATCTATAACTACCTGTTTATATTTGCCCATTGTTTTCTATGGTCCTGCTTTCTTTATCTTCCTAAGTCATGCCTACAGCTATTACTACTTCTGAATGTCCTTCCTTTCCCTGCTTCTTTCCCTGAGTCCTGATGGAGTTGGAGTTCAGAGCCCTCTGGTCATCTTCCTCTATCATTTCTCCCTCTCTGGGACTATGGACCAAAATTCTTTTTAGGGTGCAGAAGGTAGGAATTCTGGCTTCTGTAACTGCTTCTCTGCTGAACATGGATGTTGGCAGGTCAATCTATATAACCCTAGCTTGTTTCTGTCTTTCCCTAGTTGGACAGGGCTCTGGAGAGGTGAGGTTCCAGGACACAATGATGAGGTTGTCTGCCCAGGGAAGTCAGGATGGAATTATGATAGCATCTGCAACTTGGTGGCTGAAAGGCAGTATGATATAAAGCAGGACAAAATGATTAATGAACAGGAACCAAAAAGTAGGAATAGAGTAAATGAGAATAGGGGTGTTAGGGTGGAAAGAAGCTAGGAATTCTATTTTAGGTATGTTCCTAGGGGCCTTGACTTTCATAGTTTTTGCTTGAGTTTGATAGCTAACATGGAGGTGGACAAAAATATTGTCTGGGAAGATGGTCCCAGAGTAACCAGCCCCTGTCAGTCTGAGCTCACAGTTCATGGTCACCACTGGGAAAGTTCTATGCTACACTCATTTCAGGACCAGTCTTCCTCCAGGGGCAGGGTAGGATGACTCAACCTCCTTTTGAGGAGTGGGACAGTCCCTACTGTTCCTCCTTTATAGGAAGGATATGTTTCTGGAGTGGCTCATGAGAGGTCTTATGCTGATGTTTCTGATGGAAATTTCCAATGACGGTGGAGAGAAGGATCTATTAGAGGTCTAGACCTATCATATCTGTGTGGGAATCCCTAACTAGGGCCCCAGATGATGAGACGGCCTGGTATTGACCAGAAAGGCCATTATTAAGTGAGCCAGTCTTTTGTCCTTATTCAACTTTTATAGTCCTTTTTTACCTGATGAGCTTAGCCTTTCTCCCAGTTGTTAAAGCATTGAGTGGTATTAGTTGTATCCAAACCAGCATTAGGTTTATGGGGTCTGCCTTCTTTGCTCCTTTCTACAAGATTACTAAGTTTATTTCGTGTCTGATAGGTTAGAGAATTTGTGATGTCTTTTTTTTTTTTAAATTTATTTATTTTCCCTTTTGTTGCCCTTGTTTTTTATTGTTGTTGTAGTTATTATAGTTGTTGTTATTTGATATCTTCGTTGTTAGATAGGACAGAGAGAAATGGAGAGAGGAGGGGAAGACAGAGAGGGGGAGAGAAAGATAGACACTTGCAGACCTGCTTCACTGCCTGTGAATCGACTCCTGTGCAGGTGGGGAGCTGGGGACTTGAATCCAGATCCTTACTCCGGTCTTTGTGCTTTGCGCCATGTGCGCTTAACCGGCTGAACAACCGCCGGACTCCCTATGATGCCTTCTTTAGGCCCTTCTACTAGAATCCCAGTAAGCTAAACTTTACCTATAAACCATGGATAAGAATAGCACCTCCTTCATAGTATTTTTAAAAATTAATGTTATTTTATTACTTATTATTATTATTATTTTTACCAGAGCACTACTCAGCTCTGGTTTATGGTGGTGTGGGAGATCAAACCTGGGATTTTGTAGTCTCAGGCATGAGAATCTCTTTGTATAACCATTATGCTATCTTCCTCATCCTCCTTCATAGCATCTGTATTACTAAAAGGTCAAGATTTTGGAGTCGGGTGGTAGCGCAGTGGGTTAAGCGCACGTGACGCAAAGCACAAGGACCGGTGTAAGGATCCCAGTTCGAGCCCCCGGCTCCCCACCTGTAGGGAAGTCGCTTCACAGGCAGTGAAGCAGGTCTGCAGGTGTCTGTCTTTCTCTTCCTCTCCTCTCTCCATTTCTCTTTGTCCTATCTAACAATGACGACATCAACAACAACTACAATAATAACTACAACAACAATGACAAACAACAAGGGCAACAAAAAGGGAAAATAAGTAAATAAAAAAAAAAAAGGTCAATATTTTAAGGCCAAGGGTATGTGAATTGCTTAGCAGGTAGTGCACATTTAGTCAATAGTAGTTCCTGCTACTATATTTAGAACACAAAAATCTTTGCATCTCATTCTTTATTTTTGTTCTACAACAGACATTCCAGAGAATTTACTCCTGTGATAGGTGTTACAACTGCCATTGGGTTCAGTGTGGTAAAAGTGAAATGCATCATAATTTTTAGAAACTGAGGCTCAAAGAAGAGACCATATTGTCTCTTTATTATTATTATTTTTTAATGTTGAAGTCATAGTGCACATGGAATTTCATTGACATATTTTCTTTTTCAATACTTAATTTTTTTACTTTAATGAAAGAAAAGAGGGGGGGGCAGCACTGCTCAGCTCTGGCTTATGGTGGTGCTGAGGACTGAATTTGGGACCTCAGAGCCTCAGGAATGAAAGTATTTTGCATAACCATTATGCTCTCTCCCAACTTCTTTCAGGACCTTTTTCTTTCTTTCTTTTTTTTTTTAAGATTTTATTTATTTATTCATGAAGAGAGAAGGAGAGAGAGAGAGAGAGAGAGAGAGAGAACCAGACATTACTCTGGTACATGTGCTGCCAGGGATTGAACTCAGGACCTCATGCTTCAGAGTCTGATGCTTTATCCACTGCGCCACCTCCTGGACCACCCAGGACCTTTTTCAAAGGTCAACTTGAAGATTGATGAGAATGTGAGGCAAGCAATTCCCAAAGAGAAATGAAGTGCCCTTGAGCCAGGGAAAAAACCTTGACATTCTTCTACACTTGATTTCAAGGTGAAGAAAGCTAGAAGAAACTGGGCTTCCCTTCCCTCACAGGGTTATGGGGATATGCTGGTGTGACTTCACAGGGAAAGGCCAGGGACACGGTGCAGCCAAACAGAGTAAATTCCTTTGGTCTTGGACTAAGTGATTTGTTAGATATGATACCGCTGTGACAAGTTCAGAAAGTAGACACAACAATTAGCCATCTAACAGAAAAAACAGGCCAACAATGTCATTCTCCAAGTCTTACCTGATGTGCCCACCAGACCATCAAGTAAGAGAATACAGCAATCCAGCTGATAGAGCCAAAGAATGTGATGGGAAAAAACTTTCTTGATGACTGAAAAAGAACCAGGAAGAAGTGAGAATGTTAGGAATTTTAAAGGGAGGTGGACCCAAGAGTCCAAAGCTGTCCACAGCCCTGGGAGGATGAGCCATCAAAAGGTCCTGTCCATCCCTGGTCAAACTTGATATTCTCACTTACCGCTGGAGGCTCAGATAGATGCCTGCTGTCACCTCCATCCCCATCCCCTCAGGCTTGGTTTCTCAGCCTTTTGCCAGTAGTCAACCCCACATCCTCTCTCTTTCTCTCCTTCTCCTGTTCCCTTTTCTTTCTTCTGTTTAGGTGTATCGGCTTCTATTGCTTCAACTCATGTATCCTGACAATCCATGTGCCAGAAATCCCTAAGGGATTAATTACATTTAGCAAGACACAGGGAAAATCAATAGATCTAGAAATAGATTAACTTATTTCACAGTTCCATGAATCATTGGGAAAGGTAGCATAGATTAAATCATTACCATGGTTTCTATAGATTCCTGATGCTGGCTAGACTGGGACATCTGAATGACACAGGTAGACAGGAGCAGATTAAGAAGTGTCCCAGTGAGCTGCTCTCCACTGGTGTGGCAGAGTAGATGCTCTTGGGAAGGTTTTTCTCTTCAGTTCTCTACCCCCCACTAATATTATGTCCAATTAGATTTCTAGTATTGGGTCTTAGGCTACAGTGTAAGCATTTTAAAACTTTGCTTTCAAACATTAGCCAACAGCAGACACTTGTAAAATGTGTTTCTTACTTGACCTCACTCCAGGGAAATTCCGATTTATATTGTAACAATCTCTGTTGATGTCCTTAGTTGCAAAACTGAGGTCTTTTAAAATATGCTTAGATAGACAATGCTTTCAGAAAGCCTCTCACCTATTATTGTCAAATGCTTTTTATTTTAAAAATTTCCACTTTGAAAAACAATCTCAGTTTTTTCTTTGATAATGCTATCCAATTTTGTCCAGAGAAATGAATCCTGAAGTTGACTTGGATGAAAGTTATCTCAGTTTGTTGGAAGGGCTGACCTAGGGCAGTCATGTAGAACACTTTTTGTTACGGCTTTGAAAGCTTCATTAAAAAGAAAAGATAAACATGGACATGACGAATTTCTGAATATAATGATGAGCACAGCCTATTATTCTAAACCTTGCTATGTTCTTGCCACTAGTTTCAAGCTTTTAGTGTATATTTTTATTATTATTTATGAGGTTCTGTTCAATGTCTTTTAAAAAAGATTTACTTGTGTGAGGCGAACATGATAACTACTACACTACGGAAACCTCAAGATTTACTTGTTAATGAGAGAGAGAGAGAGAGAGAGAGACAGAGACAGAGAGGGAGAATAAGAGTGAACCAGCATCACTCTGAAATCTGTAATGCCTGGGACCAAACTTGAGACTCCAATGAGAGTCCAATCACTTATCTACTATGTCACATACCTCCCCAGGCACTGGTTCTGTTTGCTTTCACAATAGTCATTTCTGTTTTAATGATTGCTAATTTTTTTGGTAGTTATTCACTAGTTGAGACTTTTATTTTTTACTAGAGCACTACTCAGCTCTGGCTTAGGGTAGTGCTGGGCATTGAACCTGGGGCCCTTGATGTCTCAGACACGAAAGTCTTTTTGCATAACTATTAGTCTCTCTCTTCAGCCCATTACTTGAGATTTTTAGAAGATCAGTGAAATTGATTAAATTGAAAGGAGGTGCCAGCATCAGGAATTAACAGAAACTGTGGTAGTGATATCATCTATGCTACCTTTCCCAATATCCATAAACTTATTTTCAATTCTCTCTCCTCTACTTTGCTTCCTTAGAAGAAAAGTATTTTGGTCAAAGACTCAGGCCTCATTGAGGTCTTGAGCACTTGAATGATTTCTGAGGAAAAAAAAATAGTGAACAACTTTTCAAAGTGGAGATTGAGGTATTCACTTTTTTAAAAAAATTTTTATTATCTTTATTTATTGGATAAAGACAACCAGAAATCAAGAGGGAAGGGGGTGATAGAAAAGGAGAGAGACAGAGAGGCACCTACAACACTGCTTCATTACTTGTAAAGCTTTCCCCCTACAGCTGGGGATCAGGGCCTTGAACTGAGGTCCTTGCACATTGTAATGTGTGCGCTCAACCAGGTGCACCACCACCCGGTCCTAGGGCATTCACTTCTGAAACCAAAGTAATTTCAGTTGAATTTGGGAGACTAGAATCCCTGAGTGTTAGAAATTCCAAGTTTTCGCAAGCAAGGCGTTTAGTTGATTGGTGCTTCCCTCCTCTGGTCACAAGTCATTTCTTTAGGATCAGGGTTTCATCCTATGGTTGTGTTCTGTTACAGAGAAGAAAATGTCCCTTCTTGTGGTATAGGATCACACATGTGACTTGAGCAGCAGTCAGCATGTGAGTTTGATTTGGAGCCTCCAGTGAGAATGGAGTGTGTCTGTGTTTCCACTTTATGGCATGACATTAGATGTACTGGGATAGACTTCACTTCATACTTGGCCCACTTCCCACACTCATTTTCTAAATATGTAATTATTGTTTCATTCTTTGTAAAATTTTTAATTTTTTATTCCTTTTTTTTTTTTTTTTTTCCTTTTTACCAGAGCACTGCTCAGCTCTTGGTGGTACAAGGGATTGAACCTAGGACTTCGGAGCCTCAGGCATGACAGTCTGTTTGCATAACCATTATGTTATCTACCCCTGCCCTATTTTTATTTTCTTTTTAAGATTTTTAAAAACTGATTAATTAAAAAGATAGGAGGAGAGTGAGAAAGAACCAAACATCACTCTGATACATGTGCTGCCGAGGATTGAACTTGGGACCTCATACTTGAGAGTCCAAAGCTTTTTTCACTGCTCCACCTCCCATATCATTGCTTTGTAAACTTTTACATGACTGTTCACTGACATAAGATTTCAAGTGATAGTCAGATCATTTGAGCAGATGCCTCATTCAAAAAAATATCACCAGTAAACTATAGAAAACTGCTATTTAGAAAGTACAAAGGAAAGCATCAGGCTAAGGAGTTAAAGGATCAGTAAAAACCTCTCAAATTCACAATTTGATGCTCATAACTCTTTTTTTAAAAAAAATTAAACTAAAAAATTTTTATTGCCTCCGTTGTTATCACCATGGCTTGATGTCAGCACTATGAATCTACCATTCCCGGTGCTGGGAAATTGTGCAGATGCAGTCACAGCCGCCATGTTGTCCCCTCAGGGCACTGTCAATAGTTGGAGTGCTTTGTTTACTCCTCCCCCTTCCCATTATCCTATCCCGGAGTGCCTGGTTTCCTAGCCAGTCACGTCCCGACTTTCTCCCATAAAAGTCCTTCTTCTTCCGCCCCTTGGTCTCTTGCTCGCTTTTCACTTTGGTGATTAGATGCAGGGAAAGGTGCTGTGGGAGGCGGCCATTTTTGCTAGCTCCACGTGGCCTGAACTGCTGCGCTCTCACCCAACTCTGAGGTGCCCATGCGAATAAAGATTTGTGTTCCCTCTTCGCTCTGGATCTCCTCTCTCTCTCCTCTGCGTGGCAGCCCAACACCTGGAGGCCATTTTTTTTCTTTTGTTTTTCTTTCTATTTTATTTGGGAGGACAAAGAAAAGTTGAGAGGAGGAGGGGAGATAGGGAAAGATAAGGAGAAACTTCTGTAGACCCACTTCACCATTCATGAAGAATCCATTCTCCAGGTGGGCAACAGGGACTTGAACCCTAGTCCTTGCACGTGGTAACATGTCCGTTCAACAGGATGTGCCACTTCCTGGCCCCCTAAACTCAAGGTTCTTAACAAAAAGTGAATGTCTGGTGTGAAGGAGGTAACATAACGGTTATGCAAAGAGACTCTCATGGCCGAGGCTCCAAATTTCCAGGCTCAGTTCCTTGATCACTATAAGTCAGAGCGGAGCAGTGCTCTGGAAAAAAAAAAAGAAAGAAAAGAAAAGAAAAAGGCTAATTAATGCGTACCTATAGTGAGTTGTCAGATGACTCATCCATTAGAGAACACATTACCTGCACATGGAGCCAGGTTCCAGTCCTGAACTGTGGGAGTACTTGTAGTGGGGGGGGGGCTTTAAGTGTGGAGCAGCAGTGCTACAGTCTCTCTCTCTCTTCCCCCCTCTCCCTCTCTCGGTCTCTCACTTTCTATCCGGAGAAATGAGAAAAATGGCTGCTGGGAGTGGGAGTCTTGCAAGCACCAAGCTGCAGTGATAATCCTGGTGACAATAATTAAGTAGATAAAAAATAAAATGTACCTCATGCTGTATTAGGGGCTCACTGAAAGAAAGGCTTAATAATTCCTCTTTGTGAATTTTCAGGTCTTCCTTATCAACTAGTGACTGAGCAATTATACTGTACTCAGATCTTGAACTTGAGATTAAATTCAAACCTAGATATGCCAAACTATAGTGCTTGTGTTCCTAACATCTAGCTATACTGACTCTTTTCTAAAGAAAAGTATGACCAATAATGTTCAAATAGACCTAACTATAGACATAATATTCACCATCATCATAAGACTAGGCTTTGCTCTGAACATAAGAAATAGCACAAAACAACACATAATACAGACCAGCATCCTAACTGTATTACCAGCTATATATTGCCTTACCCAACCTCCCATATTGTCCCTGATTTGGAACCATCAACCCTTTACACATCAGCAGTTTGACTGTTTCCAAGCTGTCACATTACCTTACCATTTCTGACCTCACAGCCCAAGTAATTTTTCTGGAACCTTGCCTTCTTCAAGGTCTGGTTTTATTCCAGACAGCACTGTGCAATCACACCTGTGCAGTTTGTTACCAGACTTACTGGAAGGAATAAAATAGCCCTGGAGGCCCAGATCAGATATGCCATTTTTATTTTTCTCTCATAGGCCAATTTACTATTAGTTAGAGTCGCTCATTCTGACAGCTATTGGGATGGGTCTCATACTAATTAGTGAAAAGTAAATAGTCTCCACGTGCCAGACACGTTGTTCCCAGTATAAGGTTTACTAGTGTAATTGACAGTTAATGTTCACATTAGAAATTTTTAGTACATAGAAGTGATGTTTTCATGGTCTAAAAATAGTTACTGGATGCTAGCTGGTTGCATAAACTGACCATATTCTTACTGACTTAAATTCAACAAATACTTGCATCTACTCTGTGTTAGATTATGGGACTAATATTTCACAAAATTCTCACAAGCAATCCAATTAAAATTAGACGTGTAGAGGTGTGGTTTTTGAAATGACTAGCACTGAAATACCTACTCACCAAATAGCTATGAGATACATTTTTTTTTAATTCCTAAGACAAAGGATTAAATTTTTTTCTTCCTTCTTTTTCTCTCTTTCCATCTTCCTTCCTTCCTTCTTCTTTCTTTCTTTCTTTCTTTCTTTCTTTCTTTCTTTCTTTCTTTCTTTCTTTTTTTCTCTCTCTCTCTCTTTCTTTCTTTATTTCTCTCTTCCCCTCAACTTAGAACTCTGCAAGTCTTGGTGACTTCACCTGTATAGCAATGTTAAGTGGTTTTGAGAAGTCCATGCATATAAAAGTGGTGGCACATTTGGTTGAGTTCACATCTTACTATGTGCAAATACTTAGGTTCAAGCCTTTGGTATATATATATATTTTTTTCCCTTTTGCTGCCCTTGTTGCTTTTTTATTGTTGTTGTAGTTATTACTGTTGTTAATGTCATCATTGTTGGATAGGACAGAGAGAAATGGAGAGAGGAGGGGAAAACAGAGAGGGGGAGAGAAAGACACCTGCAGACCTGCTTCACCGCTTATGAAGTGACTCTCCTGCAGGTGGGGAGCTGGGGCTTGAACTGGGATCCTTACATGGGTCCTTGTGCTTTGTGCCAGGTGCAGTTAACCCGCTGCGCTCCCGCCCAACTCCCCAAGCCTTTGGTTCTTGCCTGCAGGAGAGAAGCTGCAGCAGTAGTGAAGCAGCTGAATCCTCTCTCCCTTTCCCTTTTTGTTGGAACATATGGTAGTTAAATTAAAATTTTTTTATTCTAAATTTTCTTTTAAAAATATAAAAATTATAATTAAAAATTTATAAAAAGACAAAAATTTGATTAGTGACAATATTGATTTACAAAACTATAAGATAACAGGGGTATAATTCTATACCATTCTCACCACCAGAGTTCTGTATCTCCATTCCCTCCATTGGAAGCTACAACATTTCTCTCAACGTTGCAGATGGGGTTAACTATTATTTCTACAACTATCTGTCTGTATTTGTATATATTTGCTCATTTTTTTAATGGCTCACTCTTCCCTACCTTTCTAAGTCACACCTACAGCTATTACTACTTCTGAATGTCTTTCCTATTTTTCCTTTCTCTTTCTGGGTCCTGATGGAATTGGGGCTCAGCGCCCTCTTTGGTGACCTTCCTCTATCATTTCTCCCTCTCTGGGACTATGGGCCAAAATTCTTTTTGGGGGTGCAGAAAGTGGGATTATCTAGCTTCTGTAGTTGCTTCTCTGATGGACATGGGTATTAGCAGGTTGATTCATACCCCCAGCCTGTTTCTGTCTTTCCCTAGTTGGACAGGGCTCTGGAGAGGTGAGGCTGGTGAGGCCGTCTGGCCAGGGAGGTCAGGATGGAATCATGATAGCATCTGCAACTTGGTGGCTGAAAGGTAGGTAACATATAAAGCAGGACAAAAATGATTAGTGAATAGGAACCAAAAAGTAGGAATAGAACAGATGAGAATAGGGATTTTAGGGTGGAAAAAAAGCTAGAAATTCTATTTTAGATATGTTCCTAGGGCCCCATGACTTTCATATTTTTTGTTTGCGTTTGATAGCTAACATGGAGGTAGATAAAAATATTGTCTGTGAAGATGGTGTCAGAGTTGAGAATAGGGGTAGAAAGTTGGATTAGGGTGGAAAGTAGCTCCCAAACTTGAAAAAAAAATTATGAGTAAAATGAATGGTTTACCCCACCCACCCAGCCCAGGGCCCAGATATATTTATATTTAGCACAGGAACCTGTGTAACCTCTGAGTCCCTGTCAGTCTGAGCTTACAGTTCGTGGTCACAGCTAGGAACATACTAGGCTGCCCTCATTTCAGGACCAGTCTTCTTTAAGTGGCAGGGTAGGATGATGCAGCCTTCCTTCTGACAGTGGGGTAGTTCCTACTGCTGCTCGTAGGGAGGACAAGTACTTAGAGGGGCTTATGAGAGGGCTTATGCTGATGTTCCTGGTGCATGTGAGCAGTGATGATGGAGCCACTCTCTCCCTCTCTATCTCCTCTTCCTCTCTCAAGTTATCTATGTCCAGTCAAACAAAAAATAAGTATATATATATATACATATATATAATTTTTATTCATAAAAAGGGAAACACTGGCAAAAACCATAGGATAAGAGAGGTACAACTCCACACAATTCCCACCACCAGAACTCCGTATCCCATTCCCCTTCCCTGATAGCTTTCCTATTCTTTAACCTTCTGGGAGCATGGACCCAGGGTCATTATGCAAAGTTCCTGACATGTGATCAATGCTTAAATAATAGTGGCATTTTTTTTTTTTTCCTCCAGGGTTATTGCTGGGCTCGGTGCCTGCACCATGAATCCACCGCTCCTGGAGGCCATTTTTCCCCTTTTGTTGCCCTAGTTGTTGCAGCCTCCTTGCTGTTATTATTGCCGTTGTTGACGTTGCTTTGTTGTTGGATAGGACAGAGAGAAATGGAGAGAGGAGGGGAAGACAGAGAGAGAGGGGGAGAGAAAGACAGACACCTGCAGACCTGCTTCACCGCTGGTGAAGCGACTCCCCTGCAGGTGGGGAGCCGGGGGCTCGAACCGGGATCTTTACGCTGGTCCCTGAGCTTTGCGCCACGTGCGCTTAACCCACTGCGCCACCGCCCGACCCCCCCCCCCCCCGTGGCATTTGTTTTTAGATAATTTTAGATAATTTAGATAATTAGTTTTTAAGAGATGAGGAAACTGAAATTTATGAGGGTGGAAGTTACTGTAGATATATGGTTTAAAGTTATGACTTTGCTGCTTCCTAGTTTAGTGAGTGCTTGGATCAGCCCCATAACCTCTTTGAGTCTCAATCACTTCCTCCTTAGGAGTGCTTGAAACATAATAGACACAAAAAATATGTGATGAATGAGCCAAATCAGTTATACAAGTTGCAAAAGCTTTACTTGATTCTTAGATACCTTCCTCACTGGAATGGGCCATATTTTGCTATCTCATACACATTTCTGTTTTATAAGAACATTCATCCAGGCCATGAGAGAATGTACCTTTTTGGGTCTTTATTTTCTCTATTATTTTCAGTTTTCATCAAAGAAGTGTAAAATCTCATTAAGGTTTACATTTTAGTTCCTTTACTTTGAAGACAAATTCATTCATTAAGAAAATGTTTAAAGTGAAGTCCCTATTAATTTTTGAGTTAGAAGTGTGCATGATTCAATAACTATGTTTCCTTTAATCTCAGAATATCATGGGTAGTGGGGAATCCTGGGATCTTCCAGCCCTGTACTTCAGAGAGGAGGAGTTGGCCTCAGCCAGAATAGGTTGTTGTGATTAAGGAAATTACTGACATGTTTGTTGTTTAGGAATTGCTGGTTGAGGACTTTCTCTCTTTTTCCTCTTTCTCTTCTTCCTCCTTCTCTTCCTCTGCTTCTCTGCTTTCTTGCCTCTTTCTCCTTTTATTCCTTCCTTCCTCTCTTCCTTCCTTCCTCTCTTCCTTCCTCTTTCTTTCTTTCTTTATTTCTTTCTTTCTTTCTTTCTTTCTTTCCTTCTCCTCTGCTTTCTCACCTTTCCCTCTCTTTCTTTCTTTCTTTCCTTCCTTCCTTCCTTCCTTCTTCTCTCTTTCTTTCTTTCTTTCTTTCTTTCTTTCTTTCTTTCTTTCTTTCTTTTTTTCTTTCTTTCTATAGAGACAGAGAGGGAAATAGGCTGAGAGAAAGTGAAAGAGACCATAGCTCTGAAGCTTCCTTCAATGCAGTGGGGGCCAGGCTTGAACCTAGATGGTGCATATTACATAGCTGCACACTATCCAAGTGAGCTATTTTGCTGGCCCCACTTTGTTCTTTAATGGTTTTCTTGACCTAGCAGCTTAGATCACAGAGAACAAATACATTGCCAGCTCATGCTCTCCTTGAGAGCCTATGATCTGGAACGATTGTCATCTTCCTCTCATTCCTGAACATTTCCCGGATTACCTCAGCAGTTGTGTGATACCCTCTTATTAGTCAGTCCTCTCTACTGTGGGCCATACCACACCAGGCCTGCTGATCTTCCTCCCTTAGGCTGGGCAAGAGCATTGGGAAAAACAGCAGAGGGAGGGAGGGAGGGAAGGAGAGAGAGAGAGAGAGAGAGAGAGAGAGAGAGAGAGAGAGAGAGGGAAAGAGAGAGAGAGAGAGAAGAAGAAGAAGAAGAAGAAGAAGAAGAAGAAGAGGAGGAGGAGGAGGAGGAGGAGGAGGAAGAGGAAGGAAGGGGAGGGGAGGGGAAGGGAGGGGAGGGAAGGGAAGGGAAGGGAAGGGAAGGGAAGGGAAGGGAAGGGAAGGGAAGGGAAAGGAAACTGAAAGGGGAGGGAGATAGCAATTCTCAGAAATGCCTCCATAGTGTGAGCCAAGAAAAAATTGAACACACTTTAGCTATTTGGCTGTAGATTTCAGGAAGTCAGACTTCTGCAGAAAGCAGATGCTCTGCATTTGTATTCGAAATAAAGAAGCCTAAATATTGCTTTAAGAGAGCCACACCTGTCACATGCATCCTTTATCAGGAAAACTCTAATGTCAGGAGTCCTTAGATGACTAGGTCTTTTCTTGGCCTGTACTTGACAAGACATGATTCCCTACCAGGCTGGGTATTTATAGTCAGGCTAAAGTGAGGAAAGTGGAATCATCCTGTGTTTTTTATGCTAAATTATGCTGGATGTTACCACAATATTCTATTTCACATGAGTTTAGAAAGGATGTTTTCAGTTCTGCCTTCTGGCAGCATGAAATAGTTGCTGAGACTCCACAACATAATTCATTCAAAATACCTCCAGAAGTCTGATACATAGTAGGTCCTCACTGTTGTTGAATGAATATTCAGGTGTGGGGCCAGAATAAGAGGAAGAGCCTCCTCACACCCCCCCCCCCTCGGGACCTTACAGTTTAACAAGAGTGGGAAGGGATAGTTTTTTTTTCTTTTTTTGTTCTCATTTTTTTTGAGGATTTAAGATATTTTTTATTTTTTAATTTATTTTTATGTGTTATTTCCTAATATTTTAATTAGTGATTTAAAAAATTATAAAATAGGGGTATAATTCAATGCTGTCCCCACCCTTGAGTTGTGTGTAGAGGATAGTTTTTTGATTTGCTATACTTTCAGGCTGTACTCTGCTGGTCACAAACAGCACTGTATTCAGAGCTCCCATTAAATGGTAGAGAATACTACTGATTACAGTAACAGTGACATTGTGGGAGGGAGAACATGAGACTGGTTGGGTTTTTATATTATAGGAATGCATTTCTGAAAATTATTAAAATTAAAAAAAATTATTATCTTTATTTTTTAAATTATTTTTTTAAATCTTTATTTATTGGATAAAGACAGCCAGAAATCAAGAGGGAAGAGGGTGACAGAGAGTGACAGAGAAAGAGAGAGACAGAGAGACACCTGTAACACTGCTTTACCACTCACAAAACTTCCCCGCTGCAGGTGGGGACCAGGGGCTTGAACCCAGGTCCTTGCACATTGTAATACATGCGCTCAACCAGGTGTGCCACCACCAGGCCCCTATTATCTTTATTTATTGGATAGAGACAGTCAGAAATTGAGAGGGAAGGGAGGGATAGAGAGGGTGAGAGACAGAGAGACACCTGCAACCCTGCTTCACCACTTGTGAAGCTTTCCCCCCGGCAGGTGGGGACCGGGGGCTCAAACTTGCATCCTTGCGCGTTGTAACATGTGTGCTCAACCAGGTGCACCACCACCTGATCCCCCATTTTTTTAAATCTTTATTTATTTATTTAGAATAGAGATAGAGAGAAATTGTGAGGGAAGGGGGAAATAGTATGGGAAAGAGACAGAGAAACACCTGCAGCCCTGCTTCACCACTTGCAAAGCTTTCCCCCTGCAGGTGGGGACCAGGGGGTTGAACCTGGGTCCTTGAGCACTGCAATGTGTGTGCTTAAGCAGGTACGCCACCACCTGGCCCCGGAAATTATTTTTTGTTTACTGAATATTCCATATATGCAAACATTCAACAAAATGTAGTCTCCTGCTTCCAACCTTTGCTTCCTCTTTTTAATAATATATTTGAATTAATTAATTAATGCCTTCAGGGTTATTGCTGGGGCTCAGTGCTGGCACTACCAATCCACTGCTCCTGGAAGATTTTTTTTTTTCACTTTATTGGATAGGACAGAGAGAAACCAAGACGGGAGGGGAAACAGAGAGAGAAAGGCAGACACCTGCAGATCTGCTTTGCTGCTTGTGAAGTGTCTCCCCTGCAGGTGAGGAGCTGGGGGCTCAAACCCGGGTCCTTGTGCTCAGAACTAGATGCGCTTAACTGGGTGCACCACAGCCCAGTCCCCTGTTCTGTTTTATTTTTAAAATTTTATTTATTTTGGATAAAGAAATTGAGAATAAATAAGGAGAGGGGCCAGGTGGTGGCGCACCTGGACCTTGGTACATAAGGACCTTGGTTCGAGCCCCTGGTCCCCTGCAGGAGGAGAGCTCCATGAGTGGTGAAGCAGGGCTGCAGATGTCTCTGTAGCTCTCCCTCTCTATTTCTCCATCCATCTTTATTTCTATCTGTATCCAATAACAAATTAAAAATATTTTAAAAAATAAAGAGAATAAATGGGGAGCTAGAGGGAGAGATACCTACAGTACTGCTTCACTGCAGGTGGGTTTTTTTTTTTTTTAATGAGATACAGAGAGGAAGACACAAAGGGAGAGAGAGGCAGAGGGAGGGAGGGAGGGAGGGAGGGAAAGAGAGAGAGAGAGAGAGAGAGAATATGAATGCTGGGGAGGCAGCATAATAGTTATGCAAAAGACTTTCAGGCCTGAGGCTCTGAAATCCCAGGTTCAATTCCCAGCACCACCATAAACCAGAGATGAGCAGTGTGTTGGTCTCTTTCTCTGTGTATCTTTATCTCTGTACTTCTCTCATGAAAATAAATAAATACACAAATAAAATATTAAAAAGAGTGAGAGTAAGAGAGAGAAAGAGTGGAGAGAGAGAGAGACAGAGAGGGATAGGAGGAGAGGGAGTGAGAAAAAGAGAGAGACAGAGAGATAGAGAGACAGAGAGAGAGACCAGTGCTACTCAGTTCTGGCTTATGGTATTATGGAGGATTGAAAATGGGATATGGGATTTTGGAGCATCAAGCATGAAAGTCTTTTGTATAACTATTATGCTATCTCTTCCATCCTTTCTTTTACTTCTCCTTCTCAGAGATAATCATTATAGTCATTAAACTCTATAAAGTCGTTTAACAAACTCTTAGTTGCTCTTCCTATCAAGAATGTCATAGGCCACGTAACACTGACTTAGTCTAGGTAAACTTTCATATTGTCTTCTTAATTAAGACAAATTTATAGCTACTTTGGGAATACAGTGAAAGTGAGTTTGTGTGGCTTCCAAGATCAGGCCATCCAAGACCATGCAGCTTTTGCTCTGTTCCATGGAACACTCATTCTGGGAGACCTGGTGGTTTGTGTGAAATACCAGACTATCCTGAAGCCACCATGCTGTGAGGTATCCTAGGTCACTTGGGGAGGCCATGTTCAAACTCGGTCACAGATACTCCCAACTGAATCCAGTCTTGAGGTTCTCTCCGTCTAAGTGCCAGAAACATTCCTGAAGATACATCCATAAAATTACATATGGAAATCATCCAAGACTTCCCAGGGGGAGACCTCAGTGATTGTGAAACAGAGGTAAACCACCTCCACAGTGCTTTATTTCAAATTTCAGACCTAGGATCCACACACAGAATACAATGGCTGTTTCACACTGTTACATTTTGGAGTGACCTGTTACAAAGTTTTGATAATCCAAACAGTCACATCTATCCAGAGATACTTCAGGCATACATAAGCATATGCTTCCTATTTCATTTCAGGACAAACAGAAGTGGATTATATTCTGTATTATTATATTATATTATTATTATATTATATATAGTGGCAACCCTTGAACAATGTGAGATTTAGGGGTGCTCACAGCCATCCAACTCCATCCCAACTCTCCCTACTCCCAATCCAAAATCCATGTGTAACTTTTGGTTTTCCAAGAATTTAATTGCAGAGAACCTGCTGTTGAGTAGAAACTTTATAAAGTTGATTAATCTACATTTTATATGCTATGTACTGTGTTTATATAATAAAGAAGCTAGAGAGAGAAATGTTATTTAGCTCAGAAGGGAAACTGTGCTTTTTGCACAGAACTGATTTCTCAAAATGGGCTTTACTCACAGGTTTTCGGACATCAGGTAAAGTAATCCAGAGAGGAAACACAATTGGGAGAACAATCAGGAAGGTGACCTGCTTTCGGGTGTTTGAAGGCCAGGCCAGGCTCAAAGGCTGGTCATCCTCTTCCTCAGCTGTCTCTGTAGTCTGTTATGGGAAGAGAGAGAGGTAGAAGCTAAGAGGAGAATACTCACAGACTAGAGAAGTTTCTGACCTCATCACTTGTTCTGGGTCATGGGCAGCTCCATTAGAGGTATTTTTTGAGGCTTGTGAGAGAGCTCCATCTGTCAGCTTGAGTCCCAGCAACAACAATCCACTTTCCTCTCTGAGAACTCTGCACTATCTCACTTAGATGAACTCAGTCATTCTACAGGAGGGGGCAACAGCTATGGTCCATGAACCTTTTCCAAGAAACTTTAATTAGAGCAAAAGAGTCTTCTCCTCCTGTTGCCTTTTCCTTGATGACAAAGTCGCAGGCTTCTGAATTTTTGGAAGGATTTCTTTTAACTTAAAAATGAAGAAACTTGAGAGGCGTGAGTGGCTCACCTAGTAGAGTGTACACATTACAATATACAAGGACACGGGTTCAAACACGAGTCCCCACCTACACGATGGAAGCAGTGCTGCTCTCTCTTTGATTTTTATCTGTTTCTATACAATATAAAAAAAAATTGAGTCTGGGTGATACACAGCAGTAGTGCAGAGGACTTGCCTGTGAGATGTTCCAGGTTTGATCCTTGGCACCACCAATAGGCAGAGCTGAATGGTGCTCTTGAAAACAACAACAAAAGAAATTAAAAAAAAATTCAAAACAAAAAAAATCTGGGATTTTACAAAAAAAAATTTATAATAATACTAGAGAGAAAGGGGACAGAGGGGCTCCATGTCATAGTGAGAATGACATGAGTACTTTGTTGGTTTGTACAGTGAGATTTTCCTTTTTCTTTCACTCTCTCTCCTCTCTCTCATGTGTTTACAGCTGTATTCTCAAGATTTATGTTGTATTGTAAACCAATGATGAATCAACAGCAATTTAAAAGCAAAGCATGGATTTTTGAGTTGGCAAAGGAAAGTAACCACACAGACAATTCAGTAACAATGTATAGTATTAAATTTCCTCTCATGCACCCTGGAACGGTTAACTCAAGAATTAAGGCATGTCTGTGAGTTATTTATTATTATTATTTTCTATTTATTTAAAAAAGGAGACATTAACAAAACCATAGGATAAGAAGGGTACAACTCCACACAATTCCCACCATCAGATCTCTGTATCCCATCCCCTCCCCTGATAGCTTTCTTATTCTTTATCCCTCTGGGAGTATGGACCCAAGGTGATTGTGGGATGCAGAAGGTGGAAGGTCTGGTTTCTGTACTTGCTTCCCTGATGAACATGGGTGTTGACTGGTCAATCCATACTCCCAGCCTGCCTCTCTCCTTCCCTAGTGGGGTGTGGCTCTGGGAAAGCAGAGCTCCAGGACACATTGGTGGTGTTGTCTCTCCAGGGAAGTCTGGTCGACATCATGCTAGCATCTGGAACCTGGTGGCTGAAAAGAGAGTTAACATACAAACCCAAACAAATTGTTGAACAATCATGGACCTAAGTGCTGGAATAGTGCAGATGAAGTGTTGGGGAGGTCCTCCATTTTGTAGATAGCTAGTAGGCATATTTTAGTTATATTTCAAAGGGCCTGTAGCTATACTAGTTTTTTTTTTCTCTGAGCCTGAAATCTGATATGCAGGTGGATCCAAGTTATTGTCTGGGGAGGTGATGTCATGGCTGGAAAAGGGACAGAAATCTGGATCAGGGAAGAGAGTAGCTCCCTAATATGTGGAAGGGGTATAAATATTGTTGACTGTGAACCCCATCAATTTGATTTGGTCTGGGGCCTATATTCAGCTTAGGAGCCTATGTGACCTCTGCATCCCTGTAGATGTGAGCTCACATGCTGTGGTCATGAGTAGGAACATTCCAAGCTACCCCAATGTCGACCCATCTTCCTTAGGTGTAGCATAGAGTATATTGTCCATCCTTCTGTTGTTGATCCAAGTTAAGGGCAAGGTCCTATGTGGGGCCCACAAAGGTGTCTATTTTGTTGTTCCTGATAGAGATGACTGGTAAAAATGGAGAGATGGATTTTTTTGAGGTCTAGACCCATCACGTCTGTTTGGGAATCTCAGGACTCCCCGACTACAGCCCCAGCTGATGGGGTGGCCTGATAGTGACTAAAGAATCATCATTACCCAATTACAATGAAGAATAAGGCAAGCATAAACCTATGGGACTACATCAAATTAAAAAGCTTCTGCACAGCTAAAGAAACTACTACCCAACCCAAGAGACCCCTCACAGAATGGGAGAAGATCTTTACATGCCATACATCAGACAAGAGGCTAATAACCAGAATATATAAAGAGCTTGCAAATCTCAACAACAAGACAACAAATAACCCCATCCAAAAATGGGGAGAGGACATGGACAGAATATTTACCACAGAAGAGATCCAAAAGGCTGAGAAACACATGAAAAAATGCTCCAAGTCTCTGATTGTCAGAGAAATGCAAATCAAGACAACAATGAGATACCACTTCACTCCTGTGAGAATGTCATATACCAGAAAAGATAACAGCAGCAAATGGTGGAGAGGGTGTGGGGACAAAGGAACCCTCCTACACTGTTGGTGGGAATGTAAATTGGTCCAACCTCTGTGGAGAACAGTCTGGAGAACTCTCACAAGGCTAGAAATGGACCTACCCTATGATATATCCTAAGGAACCCAACACACCCATCCAAACACATCCGTGTACACATATGTTCTTGGCAGCACAATTTGTAATAGCCAAAATCTGAAAGCAACTCAGATGTCCAACAACAGATGAGTGGCTGAGCATGTTGTGGTCTATATATACAATGGAATACTACTCAGCTATAAAAAATGGTGACTTCAGCATTTTCAGCCGATCTAGGATGGACCTTGAAAAATTCATGTTAAGTGAAATAAGTCAGAAACGGAAGGATGAATATGGGATGATCTCACTCTCATGCAGAAGTTGAAAAACAAGATCAGAAAAGAAAACACAAGTAGAACCTGAACTGGAATTGGTGTATTGCACCAAAGTAAAAGACTCTGGGGTGGATGGGTGGGGAGAATACAGATCCAAGAAGGATGACAGAGGGCCTAGTGGGGTTTGTATTGTTATATGGGAAGCTCGGGAATGTTATGCATGCACAAACTATTGTATTTACTGTTGAACGTAAAACATTAATTCCCCAATTAAAAAAAAAGAAATTAAAAAAAGGAAAAAGCAAAAAGAAAAAAAAAAGAGTCATCATTAAAGTATGCCAGTCTCTTGCCCTTATTCAGCTTTTGCAGTCCTTGCTTTGCTAAGTTTAGCTTTGGAGTGAGTGAGAGAACTGTAATAGGAAGTAGGTGAGGGGCGTATCTAAGTCTAATTAGATACTGTTTCATTATGAACTTGATACTGACTCACTGCAGACTATTGTGTACTTTTGCTTTCAGGTATATATTTTGCCCTAGTTTATGGATACAAGTGAACATATGCGCTATCTTACGGGACCTGGTCTATATCTAGGTTTTGGGACTTTGTTAGGAAGTGAACCTCCTGGAATGGAATTAGAGAATATTATGAAAGGAAAGGTCTCACCCGAGCAAAGAGGGTGAACGGTTGTTGCTCCACACCTAAAGTCTCTGGACACAGTCTGAAGTGAAGCATGCTGAGGTGGTACTCCTAGCATTGATTAGGTTGGGATCAGCGGATGCAATATTATTTGGTATGAATTGAGAGAAGCATGCAGGAAAGTGGCCTCACCCTAGAGGATCTAGGACTGGGGGAAATATAGGCGCTATAGTGGAAAAGTGAGGTTCTGCTGTCTTAGGGTTCAAGAAGACAATAGATAGTTATTGTTATAATCACATTCTTTGGTAATTGGGTTAACTTTGAAAAATCCCTTTGTTAGGATTTGCTGTATAATACCCAACATCACCATAATTTATGTCCTTTGACATTATTTGTATATAGCTGTACCACCGGTTGCTTCTGTTCTCCCTGGTCTAGGCTGTTGAAAGAGTCAACATATCAAAGACTCAGCCTGTGTATTAAAAAGACTCAGTCTGTGCTTTAAAAAGTTTGAGACATACAATTGATTTTTCCCCTCTCATATTAATTAGTGATTTATATGACTACAAATTAATAGGAGTGTACATAAACACCATTCCCATCACCAAAAGACTGTGTCCCACCCCACCTGCCCCTGCCGCCCCGAGAAGCTGAATATCCACCCTCACCCTCACCCCAGGGTTTTTACTTTGGTGCCCTACTCCAGATTTAGTCAAATCCTGCTTTGAGTTTCCCTTTCTGTTCTTCTTTCTCAACTTCTGTTGATGAGTGGGATCATCCCATACTCAGCTTTATCTTTCTGTCTTATCTCACTTAACATAATTCCTTCTAGCTCTGTCCAAGATGGGTCAGAGAAGGTGGGTTCATTGTTCTTAATAGATGCATAGTATTCCATTGTGTATATATATCACAGCTTTCTCAGCCACTCATCTGTTGTTGGGTTCCTGGGTTGCTTCTAGGTTTTAGCTCTTATGAATTGTGCTGCTATGAATATAGGTGTAAAATATCTTTCTGGTTGGTGTTATGGAGTCCCTTTGAGAGGAATTACTGGGTCCATGTCTAGCCTTGTGAGAGTTCTCCAGATTGCTCTCCACAGAGGCTGGACCAATTTATATCCCAACTGGCAGTGCAGAAGGGTTCCTCTATCCCCACAGCCTCTCCAGCATTTGTTGCTGCTGTCCTTTTTGATGTATGCCATTCTCACAGGGGTGAGGTGGTATCTCAATGTTGTCTTAATTTGCATTTCTCTGACCATCAGTGACCTGGAGCAATTTTTCATGTGTTTGTTAGCCTTTGGGATCTCTTCTGTAGTGAATGTTCTGTTCATATGCTCTGCCCATTTTTGGATGGGGTCATTTTTTTTTTGTTTTTGTTGACATGTTTGCTCTGCTCTTTGTGTATTTTGTTGATTAGTCTCTTGTCTGATGTATGGCATGTGAAGATCTCCGATTCTGTGAGGGGTCTCTTTCTGTGATAGTTTCTGTGTATAGTCCCATTGGTTTGTTTCTGCTTTAGTCTTCCTTGCAATTGGGTTTGTATCATCAATGATGTCCCTGAGGTTTAGGTGGCAAAGTGTTTCACCAATGTTTTCCTCTAAGTATTTGATACTTTCTGGTCTAACATCCATGTCCTTGACACATTTGGAGTTGATTTTTGTTTCTGGTGAGATAAGGTGGTTCAGTTTCATCCTTTTGCATGTTTCAACCCAGTTTTCCCAGCACCACTTATTGAAGAGCACCTCCTTCCTCCATTTAATTCTTTGGGCCCCCTTATCAACGATTACATGTCCATAGGTGTCGGGGTTTAGTTCTGGGCTTTTAATTCTGTTCCACTGGTTGTTTGCCTATTTTTATTCCAGTACCAGGCTGTTTTGATGATGATGGCCTTATAACATAGTTCGAGATCTGGGATTGTGATGCCTCCATTTTTGTTTCTTTTCCTCAATATTGTTTTGGCAATTCTAGGTGTTTTCTGGTTCCAGATAAATGATTGCAGTTTATGTTCTATTCTCTTAAAGAAGCTTGGTGGAACTTTGATGGGTATTGCATTAAATTTGTATATGGCTCTGGGGAGAATATTAATTTTGATAATATTAATTCTTCCAACCCATGAGCATGGAATGTCTTTCCATTTCTAGGTATCATTTTCTATTTCCTTGAATAGTGACTCATAGTTTTCAGTATACAAGTCTTTTACTTCTTTGGTCAGGTTTATTCTATTTTATTGATTTTGCTGCAACAGTGAATGGGAGTGATTTCTGGATATCTTCTTCAGATTTAGTTTTTGCATAAAGAAATGCCACTGATTTTTGTAGACTTATTTTTTGTAACCTGATACCTTGCTATATTGCCGAATAATTTCCTGTAGTTTTCTGCTGGATTCTTGAGGTTTTTCTATGTATACTATCATATCATCTGCAAATACTAAAAGCTTAACTTGTTCCCTTCCAATCTATATTCCTTTGATTTCTTTCTCTTGCTTCATTGCTATTGCAAGAACTTCTAATACTATGTTGAAGAGTAATCATGATAATGGACCGCCCTGTCTAGTCCCCGATCTGAGGGGGAATGCTTTGCTATATATTGACTCCACTATCTGAGGAATTTACCATCTATTTCTGTTTTTTGTAGTGTTTTAAGCATGAATGGATGTTGGATTTTGCCAAAGGCTTTCTCTGCATCTATCGAAATAATCATGTGGTTTTTGGTTTTGCTTTTATTGATGTGGTGAATGACACTGATTGACTTATGTATGTTGCACCAAACTTGCATTCCTGGGATAAATCCAACTTGATTGTGATGAACAATCTTTTTGATATACTGCTGTATCTGTTTGGCCAGGATCTTGTTTTATATTTTGGCATCTATGTTCATCAGAGATATTGGTCTGTAGTTTTTCTTTTTTGGTTGTGTCCCTATCTGCTTTTGATATCAGGGTGATACTGGCTTCATAGAAGGTTGAAGGGAGTATTCCTGTTTCTTCAATCTTGTGGGAGAGCTTTAGAAGTATAGGTATTAACTGTTTCCTGAAGGTTTTGTAGAATTTGTTTGTGAAGCCATCTGGTCCAGGACTTTTGTTGTTGGGAAGATTCTTAATAGCTTTTTCAATTTATTTGTTTGTATTGGTGCATTTAGGTTTTGTAGTTCTTCTTGGTTCAGTTTTGGAAGGGTATATGTTTCCAAGAATTCTTCCATTTCTTCCAGATTCTCTAGCTTGGTGGCATATAGTTCTTCGTAGAAGTCTCGCATGATTTTCTGGATTTCTGTGGTGTCAGTTGTGATATCTCCTCTATTATTAAAAATTTTATTAATTTGAGTCTTCTCCCTTTTTTTATTGTAAATCTGGCTAGGGGTTTGTCAATCTTGTTTAATTTTTCACAGAACCAACATTTGGCGTCATTGATCTTTTGTATGGTTCTCTTATTTTTGATGTTGTTTATTTCTGCTCTAATTTTATTTATTTCCATCCTTCTGGTTGCTTTAGGGTCCATTTCTTCTTTTTCCTCTAAGTCCTTAAGGTGTTCAGTAAGGTCGTTTATTTGAACTTTTCTTGTTCTCTAATATGTGATTGTATGGCTATGAGTTTCTCTCTCAGTACTGCTTTAGCTGTGACCCAAATATTTTGATAATTTGTGTCTTCATTTTCATTTGTTTCCAGGAGCATTTGAATTTCTTGCTTGAGTGCCTTTCTGATCCAGTGCTTCTTAAGCAGCATGTTGTTGAGTTTCCAAATTCTGTGACTTTTAGTAATTTTCTGTTCATTGTTAAATGTTTGCTTTACTCTACTGTGGTCTGAGAAGATACTTGGGATGATTTAAATGCTCTTTTGAGATCATCCCATATGTCTCTGTTGTTGTTTTCAGTGTCTCTCAATCTGTTTTTGAGCTCTTTTACCTCTTTCTTTGTTTTTTCTAGGTCATCCTCTGTCTGGCTAATTCTGTTTTCTGCTTCTTTTAATCTGCTTTCCCTTCCATCAGCTTCTCTATTCAGTTCAGTTATAGTATTAGCTTGTTCTGCTAATTGGCCTTTTAGCTCAGCTATTTCAACTTTCAGTTCTCTAATTACTTCGAGGTAGCTTGTATTTTCCTTGAGGGTCTCTTCTGTTGTTTCCCTAATTCTGATGGCCCTTTTCTCCATAGTTGTCTTCATTTCTGTGATTATTAGGTTTATTATTGCTTGCATACTTTTCTCATCTATGGTTACTTCTGACTGATTTGGAGTTTCTTCTCGGCTCCTGTCCTGATTCATTATGGTAGCAATTTTACTTGCTCTTGATTTAACCATTTTTTTTTTATTGATGTGGATTTTATTTTTCTTTTCTGTTGTTCTGTTTTGTGTTTTGAGTACAAGCTATGATATACTAAAGACCTTTATGATAAGTGCAGTCACCAACCCCCAAAACTACAACAATAGTAACTGAAGTCAGTATTGATGCAGTTCAACCAATACCATTTAGCTAAACAACACCTCCATTCCAAGAAAAAACAGCAACCAAACAAAAGAAAAAGAAAGAGACAAGAAAAAAGGGAAAGCAAGAATAGACAATTATGCAAATCTACTGTCCACTATGAATTTTAGGGGTAGAAAGGGGACAAAGGGAAGTAGAGAAGACACATACACATACAGCCTACTCTGAGTCAGATTTCTTCCCAAAATAATTCACAAGTGAGTATCAGTGAATTCATAAAACAAAAGAAGGAAGAAAAGAATTAAAAAAAAAGGAAGAAAGAAAAAAGGAAAGAAGAAAAAAGGAAGAGCAGTGAAAGTAAAGAGTTTTTTTTTTCTTTTAAATTAGCTAGGAGGAGGGAAAAAGGAGAGTGGAGAGAAGAGGTAGAGAGAAACAAGTTCCTCTCACAATGGATAGGACACCCAGTCACCTAGCAACAGAAAACACAACAGTTAATTTTGGTCTACCTGAAGAAGGTGGATGGAAAAGGGACACGTGTATATAATAATAGTAGTAATAAAATAAAATAGAGTAGAAAACCACTAACAGTCAATCTGCAGCTTGGACTGCTCAATTGGCTGCAGGCAGCCTGAGCACAGACAGCCAATTGTAAGAAGTATCAAAAAAAAAAACAAACCCTCCAGGCAAGGATGACTCTGTTTGGTTTGGTCAGGTATTTTGTCACTCAAATAGAGCTCCAGCCACTTAAAAAAAGAGAGAAGTTAAAGGAAGAAGCTTGGAATGACACCCCTGGTGAGCGAGGAATCTTGGTAAAGAAAATATCTCAGCAAGGAGTCTGCTAGGAACAGCTGTGCTGCCCCTGGGGAGTGGTAAGGGGGTGGGGGGTGAGCTCAGAAATAATCAAAGGATTTTCCTTTGTCCCCATGATCTCCATTTGTCAGCCCAAGAAAGAGTTATGGGACTGTATTTTGGTGTCACTCTGACCAGCCTGTGTTCACCCTCCTACAGACATCCCAGTATCCTACCCTATCCAGCGGATCCCAAGTTGCAAGCTGCTGCCTCTTGGAGCTCATGGCAGCTGCAGCTCCAAAGTCGCCATCTTGGCTCATCTGTGAGTTTTTAACCTACTTAGCCACTCCTTTAAACGTTAAACCTTTTTACTTGCAGGCGAAGGTTTATTATACAAACATATGCCACAGTTTCAGAGAAACAGAAGACCAAAATAGAGCAAGACACTGAAGCTGTGGGTGTCAGGGCTTCAGAGCCAGGAAAGAAAATTAAGAGTTTGTGACTTGGCATCAAGAGGTCAGTGCTTTACATGCCACCTGCTGAAGTCTGCAGCTTCTGAAGTCCCTGGGCAAGAAGAGACAGAAGGTAGATTTGGACCTGGCAGGATGACCACTAGCCTATCACATGGGCCCTTCCAGCCTCCAATATAGCACTGCAGACAGCATCAATCACTCCCTCCCTTGCTTGTTGGAAAACAAAAGTGCAGCAGCAGGACCAAGCATCTGATCTAAAAATATCAACCGGAACTTTTCCATGGCTGCTTCCTTTTGAGACCATATAAATAACCGACGAAGGCTTTATAAAGTTCCTACCCCCCATGGCTCTTGCTCCCAGCAGTGTGCACTATTTCAAGCAGCAACGCTGACTCTCACCAGCATCAGGCTCCCTAAGGAGGTGCAGGATGGACAGGCTTAGGCCTGTTGGCACCAGCAAAAAAAAGGACTCAGCTGGAGGGAGGGCTGGGTGTGAGCTTGAATCACAGTAATATCATATTTATTACTTTAAAATTTAAATGCTAATTTTTTTTAATGCTGGCACTGCCGAGGACCATAGTGTTTTATCCCATCACCCACACTATCCTCCCCTTCCCACCCCATGAAGTCGAACATCCACCCTCACCCTCAACCCAGGGTCTTTACTTTGGTGCCCTACTCCAAATTTAGTCAAATCCTGCTTTGAGTTTCCCTCTCTGTTCTGATTTTTTAAAATTATTTTTAAAGGAATCTTTACTTTAAAATTTATTTATTTATTTTATAGGACAGAGAGAAATTTAGAGGGAGGGGGTATAGAGAGGGAGAAAGACAGAGAGACACATGCAGCACAGCTCCATCACTTGTGAAGCTTCCCCCCACTCCCGACCAGGAGCTTGAACCTGGGTTATTGTAATGTGTGTGCTTAACCTGGTGCACCATCACTGGGCCCCTGTTATTATTTTTTACTACCTTTCTAGATTTATTACTTAGGCTCTGTGGAACAAATCCACTGCTCCCAGCAATGATTCCTTCCTTTTTTGTTTTCTTGTTTTTGTTTTTTTTTTTTGATAGAAACAGAAATTGAGAGGGAATAGGTGGTGGTGGTTCACCTGGTTGATATATTATAATGTGCAAGAATCTAGGTTCAAGTCCCCAGTCTCCACCTACAGGAGAAAGCTTCACAAGTGGTAAAACAGTGCTGTGAATCTCTCTGTCTCTCTCCTTCTATATCCCCCTTCCTCTCAATTTCTGGCTATCTCTGTCAAATAAATAAATAATAGAGATAATAATAAAAAATTAGAGAGGTGGGGAGACAGAGACCTATAGCATAGTTTTTATATAGACCTATAGCATGAAGCTTTCCCCCTGCAGGTGGGCACCAGGGTCTTGAACCTGGTTCACTGTGCATGATAGCACGTGCACTCTACCAGGAGCACCACCACCTGATCCCTCTCCACAGCTTTCTTTGCTCCATCCAGAGGGTCCCTACACTGGTGGAATTTGGTATGCTGCCCTGTCCTCCCAGGAGATGCAGCAGATGTAGAGCACATCCACCCCCTCACCTGAGCTCAGCAGCAAGATATCAGCTGGTTACACAGAGTGATCTCTGTATAACAGGGTCAGTGAAATTTAAAGAGACAGGTGCATTTTAGCAGTTCCTTCTCAGATAAAATCTTTCCTGTTAAACTCAAATGAGTAACTTTGACTTCCCAATCTGGTAGATACTTAGAAATGGGAGGCTCATGGGAAAGATGAGACATTGTGTCCTTCTTAATAAGGTGTCTAGATGACTAATGGAGATAGATAGTCTTATTTAGGCAGATGTCAGTACTTTTCAGTCAGATCCAACTAGCTCATCAAGGTTTTGGCTGGGCAGACATCCACCTCCTTCCACCCCCTAGTCTAGTCTCCCACTGTTGTCAGCAATCTAGCAACTTCTCTTTAAACTCTAAACTAACCCCTTTTTACCTTGGGGGAAAAAAGTGACTCTTTATGACTCATATCATTTTAATGACACCAACAGATGGTGACATTTCATCAATAACCCTTCTGCTTATAACCTACGGATTAGCTATTTTCTCCATCTGCCAGAGCCACCAGGCAGGCAGTGCCACTAGCAAACAGCATAAAATAATTGTCTGTTTAGATGCATAAGCTCTAAACACACTACTGTCCAACGCAAACAATTAGCTATATTGTATGACTTCCAAAAGCCCCACTTGAGGTGACTGTTGCTAGGAGAAGAGACTGTATCTCAGGCCATAAAACAGCACTCTCCATGGGGACTTCATGACCTCTGGTAGGGATGAGTCCTGCCACAGACAAGCACAGAGGCCCAGAACCCCAGGGGGGATTCCAGAAGTGTCCTGGGAGCAAGACTGTCAATATTTTAGGGGAAATTCTCTTTGTCTTCTTGCCAAGCGCAATTTTGCTCTAGTTCAATGGGTGACAGCTTGCAAGCTGGTTAGAATAGTGGAAAAATAGAAGCTGTGCCAAGTTTGGGGTCCATTTTGCCTTTGCCCAAGCTGAGGCTGCTGGCACGTTCATTAGTCTCAGCCCCGGGGAAAGGTTACTGAGGTCAGGGCAATGATTTTTCTGATTTCTCCCAGAGTTGTGGCATCCTGGCTTTGACCTTGCATCTTTTACTCTCATCTCTTAAGACTTCTTCAGAAAGATTATCAAGAGCAAACAAACAAACCAAAAAACAAGTTGACCCCAAAGCAATTAAAATGAGTTGATATTAGGATTTAACATAGCTTGATTCTTGCTGGGGTCTCTATAAAATCTCTAGAGTTGTGCAAAACATGGGTTACCTTAAGGTCTTGTAATTTTTTAATATGCGAAATATGAGACTCCAGTTCAGTGGTGTGCAGGTTGTCAGTCCTTAAAAGCAGGGAGCCAGGTGGTGGCACACTGGATTGAGAGAACATATTGCCATGCTCAAGGACCCAGGTTTAAGTCCTCACTCCCCACCTGCAGGGTGGAACACTTCAAGAATGGGTAAGTAGGTCTGCTGGTGTCTCTCTGACTCTCTCCATCTCTCTTTCTTTCCCCTCTCCATTTCTCTCTGTCCTATCGAATATAAGAAAAATAAAATACAGCTAAAAGAGGGAAAAAAAAAGCAAAAATAAAAGCCTCCATGCAATGTGGCAGGTAGAAGAAATGGTAATAATTCAGTAATTCTGACTTCTGCTTTCTGTTCCAACTGTGGTTCCTTAGGTAGGAACCCCATCATCTGCAGGTATTTACTGATTGTACTAAGTCCTAGGACTCTTCATTTCCAGAAGACACAAACACAGGATTTTTTTTTTTTTTTTTTATCACTGAGGCTTTACCACTCTGGGATGACTTTTTCAGTTGGCTAGATAGACAGACACAGAGGCAGGGAGTGAAAGAGACCACAGCACTGAAGCTTCCTCCAACCTGGTGAGAGTTAGGCTACAGCACTGGTAACACACATGTTAAAGCTGCACACTCTACAAGTGAGAGTCTTTTTTTTCTTTTTTGCTAACCCATAGAAGACCTGAATTTAAAAGATGAAAAGGAACAAATGAGTCCTAAGACTTGACAATCTACTCAGTCACAGGGATGTTGCCAAAATACGTAGAAGGGGCTTTTGGATTAGTCTCCAGTCTTGTTCTGTTGGCCATGGGCTGAGTTGTGACTCCCCAAATCCACACATGGAGAAAAATGTCAGAATTTGGTGATAGGACTGTTAGGAGAATTAGTTAAAAATAAGGCTATTGGGGGTCGGGAGGTAGCGCAGTGGGTTAAGTGCACATGGCGCAAAGTACAAGGACTGTTGTAGGGATCCTGGTTCTAGACCCCGGCTCCCCACCTGTAGGGGAGTTGCTTCACAGGCGGTGAAGCATGTCTGCAGGTGTCCATCTTTCTCTCCCCCTCTCTGTCTTCCCCTCCTCTCTCCATTTCTTTCTGTCCTATCCAACAACAATGACATCAATAACAACAATAATAATAACCACAAAAAGTGCTAAAACAACCAGGGTAACAAAAGAGAAAAAATGGCCTCCAGGAGCAGTGGATTCGTGGTGCAGACACCGAGCCCCAGTAATAACCCTGGAGACATAAATAAATAAATAAATAAATAAGGCTATCAGAGTGAATCCCTATCCAATATGACTAGTGTCCTGGTAAGAGGAGATTGGGACACATGGGTCTAGCACAGGGGTGTGTGCACACAGAAGAAAGGCTCTGTGAGGAGACAGCAAGAAGATAGCCACCTGTAATCCAAAGGACAAAGACTTCAGAGGAAAACAGCCTCCTTGTCACCTTGATCTTGAACTAGCTTCCAGAACTATGTGAAAATACCCTTTTGATGCTTAAGTCACCCAGTTTGTTGCATTTTGCTATGGCAGCCCAAACAAACCAATATATTGTTCTTTCTGCTTTAGTAGTAGAAAATGCGTTTTGGCCTAGACCTGGAAAAAAAGACTCCACTTTAGTTGCCCTAGCAGTGAGGTATGATCCTATGGTGAGACTGGCCAGTGGGATGTAATCAGAAGTATCCTCTGATGCTCTCAGGATCTAACTTTCTTCTTTCTTTCTTTCCTTCCTTCCTTCCTTCTTTCCTTCCTTCCTTCCTTCCTTCTTTCCTTCCTTTCTTTCTTTCCTTCTCTTTTCCTATCTTCTCCTCCCCTCTCAGTTTCTCACTGACACAGAGAAACACCTGCAGCCCTGCTTCACCACTCATGAAGCTTTCCCCCTGCAAGTGGGGTCCACAGGCTTGAACCTGGGTCCTTGAGCACTGTAATGTGAGTGCCTACCCAGATGTACCACCATCTGGTCCCCCAGGATGTATCTTTAAAGGGTGGAGGTAGTATTTCATCACTTGATCCTCCTTCATGAGGACATTCTTTTTGTTTTTTATGTCTTAATTTTTTTAAAAAAAAATTTTATTTATAAAAAGGAAAAACTGACAAAACCATAGGATAAGAGGGGTACAACTCCACACAATTCCCACCAGCAGAACTTCATATCCCATCCCCTCCCCTGATAGCTTTCCTATTCTTTATCCCTCTGGGAGTATGGACCCAGAGTCATTATGGGGTGTAGAAGGTGGAAGGTCTGGCTTCTATAATTGCTTTCCCACTGAACAGGGGCATTGGCAGGTCGATCCATACTCCTAGCCTGTCCATGAGAACATTCTACACAGCACTTAATAGAACTATCTTGGACCATGAAGTGGAGAAACAAAATAAAAGGATCTGAGTTCCTGATTCCCATCAAGAGCTCTTTGAGGTCAGGATTGCCTATACTGACCTGAAAGAGAAATAAAGTTCTATCTTATTCAACTAAGTCACTGTTATTTTGGATTTTTGGTTGTTCACAGTGGCACTTATTCTTACTAGTCCAGTCTTAGACACCTATCATGGGGAGATGAGAAACTGTAACCATGTGTCAACAACTATACTACGAACTAATAGCCTTCCACCCCCATAAAATGATAAAAAAAAGGGAAGAACTGTTCTAGCAATCAGTTACCATCCATTGAAAATTCTCTGGAGCAGTCAACTAAGTTTAATTTGTATAGAGAACAAGAGGAGTAGCAGCAACAGCCTTTTCAATTGTGGCCAAGTACTATGACAACTTATTCAGCTTACACTGTCACCACTTATAACTGATATGGATAGTTTGTTCCGGATATGCACCAGGTTTCCAGTGGAGGGAACTAAGCTGGATTCACTACTGCAGAGGTTGCTTCTACAACCTGAAAACTATTTATTGGAAGCAACTCTCTTTTAAATTTTTTTATATTATCTTTATTTATTAGAGACAGCCAGAAATCGAGAGGGAAGTGGGTAATAGAGAAGGTGAGAGACAGAGAGACACCTGCAGCCTTGCTTCATCACCTGCAAAGCAGGTGGAGACCAAGGGCTCCAATCCTAGTCCTTGTGCTTTGTAACACTTCCGCTCAACCAAGTGTGCCACCACTCTGGCCCCAGAAGCAACTCCCCTTCTTTCTTCACACTCTCCTTACCTTCCTTCCTTCCTCCCTCCCCCCCCCCCACCTTATTCTTGGTTGTGAAGAGCACTGTGCAAAATTTTAGTGTGAAGGTAGGCCTACTTTAATGCAATTTCTTCTAGAGAATTAAAATCAAAACCCAGAAGGCATCTGAAAATAGGTCATCTCTGAGTTTGTTTCTATTGACTGTAATGACACCTCCTCTCCAGTTCACGAGGAGCAATCTCAGAGGATCAGCTGGATTTGCCCTGATCTAATCCCAGTTGGTGTTTGGTTTAGGCTGGAAGTGAAGTTCTTACTTTCATAATTCCCATGAAGGGACTCAGGGGTGTCACTTCTTCTCATGAAGGCATCCTTGCAGTGTGTCATGAGGTTGGGTACAATAAAATGCCTGCACTTAGACATCTATATAAAAATATAAAACATTCATTTTAAAACACTTGTGCCAAGTTGTGTGAAGGTGAAAATTTTTTTTTTTTTTAATTTATAAAAAGGAAACACTGACAAAAACCACAGGATAAGAGGGGTACAATTCCACACAATTCCCACCACCAGAACTCCATATCTCATCCCCTTCCCTGATAGCTTTCCTCTTCTTTAACCCACTGGGAGTATGGATCCAGGGTCATTATGGGATGCAGAAGGTGGAAGGTCTGGCTTCTGTAATTGCTTCCCCGCTGAACATGGGAAGGTGAAAATTTTAAGTGCACTTCTACTTTAAGAGAATGGTATACAGGCATTATTATTTTTTATAATGTGTCAGTAGAAAAAAAAGAAGTTTCAATCTTTATATTGTTCAGTTGCATAAATACCCATAAGAATGATCAAATGGACCATAGGGCATGAGAGGAATCACTCAAAAGGGTTCAAAAACACGGAGAGTAGGAACCGATGTGAAACTGTACCTCTGTGACAACAATCCTACACACCAACACTTCTTTAATAGCGTGATAAGAAAAGAATACTAAATATGGCTCTCAGTTCCTGGTGTGTGTGTGGGGTCATTGTGACAAAGTAGTGTTGCAGGTGTCTCTCTCACTCCCTCTTTTTTTTTTGTATTTTATTTATTTTATTTTTATGAGAGAGGGAGAGAGAGATACAAAGAGAAAGACACAGAGAAAGAGCAGGACACTGCTTAGCTCTGCTTTGTGGTAGTGCTAGGGGTTGGATCTGAGACCTCAGAGCTTCAGGCATGAAAGTCATTTTTGCAAAACCATTATGCTATCTCCCCATCCCTCTTGTTCTCTCTCTATCTCCCACTTGCCTCTCAATCTCTCTTTGTCCTACCAAATGAAAAATAAAGGGGGAGGTGTTGACATGGAGGATGTCTGCTGGGAGTGGTAGGTTCATAATATAGGCACCCAGTTCCAACAAAAACCCTGGTGGCAATTTAAAAAAAAGTGCTAAACATGTTAAACAAAGTTTTATTTAAAAAAGCACTAATAGAACATGAGATTTATCTTGACTACATGGGAGGCATTGATCTACAGAGAGTAGATAGTAGTTCTCAGTCTGCACAGTGCCTGATAGAGACCAGGGGAATCAACCAATGTCCATACACTTCCTCTCTGCTGTTAATTTCATCTCTGTGACTCATGAGCTGTGGTGCTGAGCCAATCAGTGAATATGCTTGAACAATCAAATAACATATAGTACATACAATTGGTCCTGGTGTGTCTCATTGCCTTTTAGGTCCTAGAAATCCTGACCATGATATAAGGTAGAGCTTTGTTGTCTCCTAATGTGATGCCACCTTCCTGTTCAAGAACTTGTTATCTGTTTTACCATATGGGCATTGGTAATTCATGCAAAAATCAGCTGTAATGACATACATTTGCAATCATGTACAATATGGCTTCAAGACAAGGAGTGAACTCTGGAATTTCAGAATTGGAAGGGTCCTCATTCATTCAACTCCTGCATGCCCCCCGCCCCCCAATCATTTGGTGATCCTAAGGTGAAGATGATGGAGGGTGAGAGGCTCAGGCTGGTCCCTCTCAGCTTGAGGCTCTTTTTCTATTATTTCATCTTGCTTTTGGGCTGCAAAGATATGATTTTATATCCCTCACTCCTAAACATATGTAGAGGTATGTTTTATATACAATTGCACCACACTCCCCAGCTTCTTTTTGTAATAAATTTGACCTATTAGAACAAAAGCTTTACTGGTAGCAAACACTTAGCATTTAATTGGCAGATTTATGCCTTCTTAAGTCCAGAACAAATTTCTTTGGTTTGGGTGGCTCACATTTCTTGAAGAAGCTGATCCAGAAACATAGGATTCTTAGCTGCCTTCTTTTCCTTTTCTCTACATCAGAGGTGGGAGAAATGTTTGTATATCTCCAAAATTCATATGTTGAAAATTCTGGTCCCTGAAGGAAGTTGAATTTTTTAGGGTGACTAGGTCACAGTAATGGAGCCCTTGTGATTAGGACTCATGCAATATATATTAGAGTACTAGTTTGTCTCATTTTCCATAAGAAACACCAAATGGGGAGGGGAAAATGGCCACTTGTGAGTCAAGAAGTGCGACATCACCAGACACTTGATCTTGGAACTCAGTGTCCGGAACTGTGAGAAGTAATTTTTGGTTGTAAGTCATGCAGTTTACACTATTTTTGTTAAAAGATCCAGGGAAGCTTTGAAGAGTAAAATGAAGGGCAGATTAAGGGGAGTGTGGGTAAGAGAGGTCACTGTGATACTCTGGAACTCCTTGGGTGATAATCTCCAAGGTTCCACATTCAATTAAGTTTTCTACCTCCTTGAATTAGTGATTTAATAGAATTATACAAAATTATAAGATTTCAGGGGTATAATTACATTTATCATATGGCAAATTTAAGTTACCACATCCTCCACCAAGTCCTCTGTCACCTGCCCTCCACCATAGTTCTCACCAAGTCCAACAGACAGTTTGGTTTCCAGGTACAGATTCAACAATGAGATAAAGTGACTTGACCAAATTATCAATGAATGTCAGCATTTTAAATACAGTTTAACGGGTCCTGGCAGTGGTGCACCTAGTTAGGTGCATGTAGTACTAAGCTCAAAGGCCCATGCAAAAAAGAGTTCCTGCTCCCCACCTGCAGCAGGCATGCTTCACAGGAGGTGAAGCAGGTCTGCACGTGTCTATCTTCCTCTCTCCCTCCCCCCCCATGCTATTTCTCTCTGTTATATCAAATACAATGGAAAAAAAAGTTTAAGAAGAAAGAGTCATTCTTTAGTACCTCTGACGAAAAAAAAAAATAAATGAAATAATAAATAAAAAAATAATAGAAATAATAAATGAAATAATAAATAATGAAAATAATAAATAATGAAATAATAAAAAATAAATAAATAAAATAATAAATAATGAAATAATAAATAATGAAATAATAAATAATGAAATAATAAATAATGAAATAATAAAAAAATAATAGAAGGATAGGACAGAGAGAAATGGAGAGAGGAGGGGAAGACGGAGAAGGGGAGAGAAAGATAGACACCTGCAGACCTGCTTCACTGCCTGTGAAGCGACTCCCCTGCAGGTGGGGAGCCGGGGGCTCGAACCGGGATCCTTATGCCGGTCCCTGCGCTTTGCGCCACATGCGCTTAACCCACTGCGCCACCGCCCGACCCCCACTGACCCCCACTGACTACTTTTAAAGTAAATACCTAGGGGGCATTACAGAAGTCAGAGTAAGTCTTTTACAATAATAAACTTTACTGAAGCTAACTTTAGCAAGAATTGAAACAGGAGAAAGGTTATTTGCAGACTTTAGCATCAAATTTTCAAAGGCCACTAGACACCCATGGGAAGGAAGGTTAAGCAAATCAAAACAGCATGATCTTTTTAATAGGAACTACCAGCTTCTCCTCCTACCTCTGCCCTCTTTCATTATTGAAGCATTAAAAATACTCTTGTTGACAACGGTGGCATGTTTCATTTTTCCAATTAGGCTTCCTTGGGAACTGGCGGAAGGTGTGTATGCCTCTGTGTAACATGTATGTGGGAAGCATCAAGGGAGAAAATTCTGGAAAATGCCTTAACTAATGAAAGTATTGATGGAGAAGGGACTAAAAGAGAAAGAAGACTCACTTCTGCTCCAGAATGTTCTTTTATAAGAGGTGTGGGGAATGTTTGGCCTGTGGGTCACATACAGCCTGTGAAATCATTTGGTGTGGTCCTGCCAAGGCAAGTGGAGATTTTTTTTCATAGCAACAGTATGTGCTACTTAAAAATTTATTTGTTTATCCAGTCTAGATACAGAAAGAAATTGAAAGGGAAGGGGGGAGATAGAGATACACACACAAACACACACACACACACACACACACACACACACACACACACACACAGAGAGAGAGATACCTGTAGCACAATTTTACTGTTCATGAAGCTTTGCTACTGCAAGTGGGGGCCAGACACTTCATCCTGGGTCCTTGCACACCATAATGTGTGTACTCAAGAAGGTGTGCCACTGCCCAGCCCCAAAGTACTACTTTTTAAGTTGATAATTTTGTATGACCCATGAATGATGTTATAAAGATGTTAATGCCCTTTGGCAGAAAAAAGTTTCCCCACCCCTGCTTTACAACAATATTGCTATTACAAAACTAACTAAGGAAAACTATGAAAAGGATTATAACAGTATTTGGCACACAGTAAACACTCTGTACACACATTGATTGTAACTACTATTTTTAATAAATGGTTCAGAAGGACCACCAAGGAGACCATCTGAGACCACAACAAGACAGGACTAGAACTACTTTGGGAACCCACCAAAACACCTGAGTGTCCAGAGACCACTACTCTGCCCAGACCTCCAGCTCTACCCAGTTGAGAAACTTCACTAAAGAACAAGAAACATTAAAGATCACCTGAGACTGCAACAAGATGAGACTGGAAGTACTTTGGGAACCCACCAAGTCACTGATGAGTGAAAGTACGTGTGGCTCATGGACAGAGAAGAGCCTAAGGAGAGATTTCTGGGGCTAAAACCCATATCTACTCCTGAGCAGCTGGTAACAGTTTGGCAGTTTGCCAGTTGAGGAGCCACTTCCAGTCTGTTTTACCAACAAAAAGACTGCTGAAGGGAGGAGAGGACTCCCCTAAAACTCACCAAGAAATCATGTGAAGTGAAATAAGTCAGAAACAGAAGGATGAATATAGGATGATCTCATTCACAGGCAGAAGTTGAAAAACAAGATCAGAAGAGAAAACACTATGTAGAGCTTAGACTGGACTTGGTGTATTGCACCAAAGTAAAAGACTCTGGGGTGGGTGGGTGGGAGGGGGGAGTTCATGTCCTGAAACAGGATGGCAGAGAACCTAGTGGGGGTTGTATTGTTGTGTGGAAAAATGAGAAATATTATGTATGTACAAACTATTGTATTTACTGTTGACTGTGAAACATTAATCCCCCAATAAAGAAATAATAATAAAAAAGGAACCACCAAAATAGTTCACCTGGATAGTGAACCTGCTTTTTCATGCACACAACCCAGGTTTGAGCTTGTTCCACAACTGTATTGGAGAGGATGCTGTGATTTCTTTCTCTCTTGGCTATTTGAAAAAGTCAGCCTGGAATAGTGAAGTTTCAGTGATGGAACAAATACAAAAACAAAACAAATAAGGAATTTCTCTAAAGAAAAGCAAGTTGACTATGAGAAATAATGTTAATTCCAGCAATTAAATTCTATAATTTGATTATCTGATGTGGAAGTGGAAGCAGCAAAGTTCCTTTACCCACTCACCCATCATTTGAACATTCACTGACCGTAATGATGTCAAAATCTAATTTATCTTTTTCTTAGGTAATGTGGATAAGTTGAAGGTCTCTGTTGCAAATAAGATGCAAGGAACATACCAGAGTTTCAAGGAGAAAACTGCTATTTGATTTCAGTAGGTGAGCTGGAAGTAGATGTTCTCTCTAAAACAAGCCTTCTGAGCAGAAGGTACAATTCACAATATTGTGACACCTTGATTCTGTGTTTTTCTGCAGAGTTAAAAACAATAGCAGAGTTGGAACTCTCAAAGGTAAAATTAGCAGAAGTGCATGAGTCACACTTTAATACAGTGAAAGACTCTGAAATCAACAAGTATTTGACAAGTTGAAGTTGCTTCTCAAGAAGCATTTTGTAGAGCACTCTGCAGTCTGTAAGCTGAAAACCACACCACTGCCTTAGTACAAAGTCAATCTATATAAAAATCAGATTAAAAAATTAAAAACGTTCATTTGGTCCCAGTGTTAGTTTGTGCAAATTTAGCAAAATACGATCAGTTGGGCAGCTTAAACAATAGAAAGTTACTATAAACTCCCACTCATAAATACCAACTGGCTCAGGATAACTGGTGATCATTTCACCTCCCCTTCCACCCTTAAACTGACCAATTACTGGCATCAACATATTAGTGGGTTATGTTATGTCTATTAGAGAAATACAAGATCATGCTTGACTCAGGGGATGCTTGTAATTTGGATATAGAAAAGACTGATGTTTGAAGTTATTCATGTCTGGGTTGGGGATCCTTTAACTAAAGGATCAGGTCACACAGATACAATGACCTGAATTCAAATTCTCTAAGTGGTACATGGGGAAAATAAATTTTGAGACTCTGAAACTATAACTTGTGACTTGCCAAACAAGGTTTATTGTGTGCCATTTTGTAAGCAGACTTGGAGCTTTGAAATGGCTGTGTTAAGAGTTTGTAGCAATAATCTAGTACAAAGAAACCTATTAATGATTTGATCTTGAATGGATCTACAACCATATAACCATTAATTGAAACTGACTACAAGATGAATGTTTGCTGAGAGAGTGCAGTTGGCCTTGTCTTGGAAGAAACTACATTTAGATCTTCCTGTTCTTTCATGGAAAGGAACAAGACCAAGGTGACCTGTATAACAATACAGTAAAACAACCTTCAAAGCCCAGTGGGAGAATCAACTGTCCCATGACAATGAGACCCCAGTTCCCAGAAGAATGGGGTTTATGAGCTGGCAAAATAGCTCATTTGGATAGTATGCTACTTTGCCATGCATATGACATAGGTTCGAGCCAGCCCCCCAGAGCACTGAAGAAACTTCAGTACTGTGATCTCTCTCTTCTCCCTCTCATCCCGTCTCTGTCTCTATCTTTTAAAAAATGGGGTTTGTAAGTTATTAATATGTCCAAATGGGGTTTGGACATATTAATAACTTTGCATGTATGCCTGAAAATAGCACTGAGCCAGGAAACATACTACCTAGCCCTGTCTTGAGATGTTTAATGGAACCTAAACACTGTGTGAAATCTCTATACCTGGATTCCCAGAGCAATCTGAAAGTTATTCCCAGCTCTGAGCTCCCATTTTGACTCTATAATAAACTTACTTAAAATCTGAATTTGTTAGTTTTCAATTAACAGGCTCTCAGGCTAAGGAACCTCATTGGAAATTTGCCTTTTCTCTTTTAGGAAGGAATAAAATCAAGAGAGTAAGGAAGAAGAAAACCTGTTAGACTGGATGATAAAGAACCAGGGATACATATTTAGAAAAGGATAGTTACTCAGCCTTAGAAATTGAGGCCTTTCCAGCCTCTAGGTTCATGATTAGTCAACAATTTGTTTGGCTTTATATGTTAACTCTTTTTTCAGCCACCAGGCTCCAGATGATAAATACCAACTGGACTTCCCTGTGCAGACGACTCCACCAATGTGTCCAGAGCCTTGCCCCACTAGGGAAAGAGAGAGACAAGCTGGGAGTATGGACTGACCTGCCAATGCCCATGTTCAGCGTGGAAGCAATTACAGAAGCCAGACCTTCTACCTTCTGCACCCCATAATGATCCTGGGTCCATACTCCCAGATGGTTAATGAATAGGAAAACAATCAGGGGGAGGGGATGGGATATAGAGTTCTGGTGATAGGAATTGTGTGGAGTTGTACCCCTCTTATCCTATGGTTTTTGTCAGTGTTTCCTTTCTTATAAATAAACGTTAAAAAAAAAAAAACTCCCACACCTATGGACATCTAATCTTTGACAAAGGGGCCCAGACTATTAAATGGGGGAAACAGAGTCTCTTCAACAAATGGTGCTGGAAACAATGGGTTGAAAGATGCAGAAGAATGAAACTGAACCACTATATTTCACCAAATACAAAAGTAAATTCCAAGTGGATCAAGGACTTGGATGTTAGACCACAAACTATCAGATACTTAGAGGAAAATATTGGCAGAATTCTTTTCCACATAAATTTTAAAGACATCTTCAATGAAATGAATCCAATTACAAAGAAGATTACGGCAAGTACAAACTTATGGGACTACATCAAATTAAAAAGCTTCTTCACAGCAAAAGAAACCACTACCCAAACCAAGAGACCCCACTCACAGAATGGGAGAAGATCTTTACATACCATACATCAGACAAGAGGCTAATAACCAAAATATATAAAGACCTTGCCAAACTCAATAACAAGACAACAAATAACCCCATCCAAAAATGGGGGGAGGACATAGACAGAATATTGACCACAGAAGAGATCCAAAAGGCCGAGAAACACATGAAAAAATGCTCCAAGTCTCTGATTGTCAGAGAAATGCAATCAAGACAACAATGAAATACTATTTCACTCCTGTGAGAAAATCACACACCAGAAAAGGTAACAGCAGCAAATGGTGGAGTGGGTGTGGGGTAAAAGCAACCCTTCTACAATGCTAGAGGGAATGTAAATTGGTCCAACCTCTGTGGAGAACAGTCTGGAGAACTCTCACAAGGCTAGAAATGGGCCTATCCTATGACCCTGCAATTCCTCTCCTGGGGATATACCCTAAGGAACCCAACACATCCATCCAAAAAGATCTCTGTACACATATGTTCTTGGCATCACAATTTGTAATAGCCAAAACCTGGAAGCAACCCAGGTGTCCAACAACAGATGAGTGGCTGAGCAAGTTGTGGTCTATATACACAATGGAATACTACTCAGCTGTAAAAAATGATGACTTTCCTAAACCTCAAGGACATCTTTGATGAAACAAACCCAGTTGCAAGGAAGACTAAAGCAGAAACAAACCAATGGGACTCTATCAAATTGAAAAGCTTCTGCACAGGCAAAGAAACTATTAAACAAACAAAGAGACCCCTCACAGAATGGGAGAAGATCTTCACATGCCAAACATCAGACAAGAGACTAATCACCAAATATACAGAGAACTCAGCAAACTTAGCACCAAAAAAGCAAATGACCCCACCTTCTCTGACCCATCTTGGACAGAGCTAGAAGGAATTATGTTAAGTGAGCTAAGTCAGAAAGATAAAGATGAGTATGGGATGTCCCCACTCATCAACAGAAGTTGAGAAAGAAGAACAGAAAGGGAAACTAAAAGCAGGATCTGACTAAATCGAGAGCAGGGCACCAATGTAAAAACCCTGAAGTGCACACCTATGGACATCTAATCTTGGATAAGGGGGCCCAAAGGATTAAATGGAAAAAGGAGGCTCTTTTCAATAAATGGTGCTGGGAAAACTGGGTTGTAACATGCAGAAGAATGAAATTGAACCACTTTATCTTACCAGAAACAAAAATCAACTCCAAATGGATCAAAGACCTGGATGTCAGATCAGAAACAATCAAATACTTAGAGGAAAACATTGGTAAAACAGTTTCCCACGACATCTTTGATGAATCAAACCCAATTGCAAGGAAGACTAAAGCAGAAACAAACCAATGAGACTACATCAAATTGAAAAGCTTCTGCACATCCAAAGAAACTATTAAACAAAGAGACCCCTCACAGAATGGGAGAAGATCTTCACATGCCATACACCAGACAAGAAACTAATCACCAAAATATATAAAGAGCTCAGCAAACTTAGCACCAAAAAAGCAAATGACCCCATCCAAAAATGGGCAGAGGATATGAACAAAACATTCACCTCAGAGGAGATCCAAAAGGCTAACAAACATATGAAAAACTGCTCTAGGTCACTGATTGTCAGAGAAATGCAAATTAAGACAACACTAAGATACCACCTCACTCCTGTAAGAATGGCATACATCAAAAAGGACAGCAGCAACAAATGCTGGAGAGGTTGTGGGGACAGAGGAACCCTTTTACATGGCTGGTGGGAATGTAAATTGGTACAGCCTCTCTGGAGAGCAGTCTGGAGAACTCTCAGAAGGCTAGACATGGACCCTCCATATGATCCAGTAATTCCTCTCCTGGGGTTATACCCCAAGGACTCCATAACACCCAACCAAAAAGAGGTGTGTACTCCTATGTTCATAGCAGCACAATTCATAATAGCTAAAACCTGGAAGCAACCCAGGTGCCCAACAACAGATGAGTGGCTGAGAAAGCTGTGGTATATATACACAATGGAATACTATGCAGCTATCAAGAACAATGAACCCATCTTCTCTGACCCATCTTGGATAGAGCTAGAAGGAATTATGTTAAGTGAGCTAAGTCTGAAAGATAAAGATGAGTATGGGATGATCCCACTCATCAACAGAAGTTGACTAAGAAGATCTGAAAGGGAAACTAAAAGCAGGACCTGAGCAAATGGTAAGTAGGGCACCAAAGTAAAAACCCTGTGGTGAGGGGTAGACATGCAGCTTCCTGGGCCAGTGGGGGGTGGGAGTGGGTGGGAGGGATGGGTCACAGTCTTTTGGTGGTGGGAATGGTGTTTATGTACACTCCTAGCAAAATGTAGACATATAAATCAGTAGTTAATTAACTTGAGACGGGGAAAATCAATTATATGTCTCAAAGTTTTTCAAAACACAAAATGAATCTTTTTAATATATAGGCTATGTATTTGATATGCAGACTCTCTCAAAAGCCTAGACCAAGTAGATCAGAAGCATCCAATAGCACAGCTATATACAGGATACTGGGTACTGTACAGCAAACCGTAACAAAAGGACTTTTCAAAGTTAACCCAATTATCAAATAATGTGATGATAGCATTAACTATCCATTGTCTTTTTGAACCCTAAGACAGCAGGAACCTCATATCTCCACTATAGAGCCCCTACTTCCCCCAGTCCTGGAACCCTTGGATAGGGCCCACTTTCCCGTATGCCTCTCCCAATCCATATCAAATAATATTGCATCTGCCGATCACAACCTAACCAACACAACAATTGCCACCTCAACATGCTCCACTTCAGACTGTGTCCAGAGACTTCACATGTGGAATGACAACCCTTCAGCTTCATTACTCGGGTGAGACCTTTCCTTTCATAGTATACTCTAATTTCATCTCAGGTGGTTTACTTTCTAACAAAGTCCCAAAACCTAGATATACACCAGTTTCTGTGAGAGAGAGCATATCTTCACACATATCTATAAACTACTGCAAAATATATACCTGAAAGCAGAAGTACACTATAGTTTGCAGTGAGTACCTGCCTAACACTTCCTCTCCACTATTCCAAGCTTTGGGTCCATGATTGCTCAACAATTTGTTTGGCTTCGTATGTTAACTCTGTTTTCAGTCATCATGTTCCAGATGTCATCAGGATGCCAGCCAGGCTTCCCTGGATTGAAGACCCCACCAATGTGTCCTGGAGCTCAGCTTCCCCAGAGACACACCCTACTAGGGAAAGAGAGAGGCAGACTGGGAGTATGGAGTGACCAGTCAACGCCCATGTTCAGCGGGGAAGCAATTACAGAAGCCAGACCTTCCACCTTCTGCAACCCACAATGACCCTGGGTCCATGCTCCCAGAGGGATAGAGAATGGGAAAGCTATTAGGGGAGGGGGTTGGATATGGAGATTGGGTGGTGGGAATTGTGTGGAGTTGTACCCCTCCTACCCTATGGTTTTGTTAATTAATCCTTTCTTAAACAAAAACAAAAACAAAAACAAAAAACCTTGTGGTGAAGGGGAGGGTGGCCATTGGGCATCCCAGCATGGCAGGGGGTGGGGGGGTGGAGGTGGGTGGTGGGGATGGGACACAGTCTTTTGGTGGTGGGAGTGGTGTTTATGTACAATCCTATTAAAGTATAAACATATAAACCACTATTTAATTAATATGAGAGGCGAAAAATAAAGGAAAAAGAAAAAGAAAACAGAGGCAAAAAACTGGTGATATGTCTAGAACTGCTTAAAACACAGACTGAGTCTTTTTAATACATAGGCTGTCTTTGATATGTTGTCTTTCCCAAAAGCCTAGACCAGGGAGAACAGAAGCAATTGGTAGTACAGCTATATACAAGATGCTGGGTATTATACCCCAAACCCTATCAAAGGGACTTTCCAAAGTTAACCCTATCACCAAATAATGTGACGATAACAATAACTATCCATTGTCTTCTTAAACCCTAAGACAACAGGAAACTCACATTTCCACTATAGAGCCTATATTTCCCCCAGTCCTGGAACCTTAGGGTGGGGCCCACTTTTCTGCATGCTGCTCTCAATTCAAATCAAATAATATGGCATCCGTGGATCGCAACCTAATCAACGCAACCAGTGCCACCCCAGCATGCTTCACTTCAGACTGTGTCCAGAGACGTCAGGTGGGTCCATAGGTGTGGGAGATTAGATGTCCATAGGAGTGGGAGTTTCTTTCTTTTTTTTTTTTAACGTTGATTTTTAAGAAAGGAAACACTGACAAAAACCATAGGATAAGAGGGGTACAACTCCACACAATTCCCACCACCAGAACTCTATTTCCTCTTATTCTATGGTTTTATTAATGTCTCCTTTGTTAAATAAAAAAAAATGGTGACTTCACCATTTTCAGCCGATCTTGGATGGACCTTGAAAAATTCATGTTAAGTGAAATAAGTCAGAAACAGAAGGATGAATATGGGATGATCTCACTCTCATGCAGAAGTTGAAAAACAAGATCAGAAAAGAAAACACAAGTAGAACCTGAAATGGAATTGGTGTATCGCACCAAAGTAAAAGACTCTGGGGTAGGGGGTGGGAGTGGGGGGGAATACAGGTCCAAGAAGGAGTCAGAGGACCTAGTGGGGGTTGTATTGTTATATGGGAAACTAGGGAATGTTATGCATGTACAAACCATTGTACTTACTATTGAATGCAAAACATTAATTCCCCAATAGAAAAAAATAGAAAAATAAATAAACTGTGAGAATATACATTTTTTCCATTGTTAAAAGCACTCAGCCTGAGAAGTTTTGTTATGGGATCCCAAACAGAGTAACACACTGACCATATGGTTATCAACACATTTTTTAAAAATTTTCATTGTTTCTATTTTATTATTTATTTATTATCTAAAAATTTCTTTATTAGGGGATTATTGATTTACAGTCGGCAGTAAAATACAATAGTTTGTACATGTGTAACATTTCCCAGTTTTCTTTTTCTTTTTCCTTTATTGGGGGATTAATGTTTTACAGTTGACAGTAAATACAATAGTCTGTACGTGCGTAACACTTCTCAGTTTTCCACGTAACAGTTCAACCCCTACTAGGTTCTCCTCTGCCAGGTTCCAGGACCTGAACCCTTCCCCCAACCCTAGAGCCTTTTACTTTGGCGCAATATACCAAGATATCGATATATTTTTTTAAAGCTCTTATTTTAATTTTTTGTTTGTTTTGAGATATCTCACTGTGCCCACTTTCTAAACTTATTTTTAAATTGCTTTCCTCCCTCACTTTTACTGAGTCTTAGAAAACTATTTTTGTTCTCATAGCTTCTCAGTGTCCTTGGATTTCTGTATATATGACAATATTCCTCATTCTCTACACTCTGTTCTCATCTTAATGTCTTTCTTTCTACCATTTCCATTTTTCTAAATGGTAAGTCAAGAAGAGATAAGTAAAAAAAAACCATCTCTTTTTAGAAAGGCTCATCAAGTAAGATATTTGTATTGCTCTCTCTGTGAAAACCCTGAACCAGTAGCATTAACATTTGTTACAAAAAAAAATTAATGAAGTGATAAATCACTGCCAGCACAAAGGCAGAAAATAATTCATTCACCTTATTATACTACCATATGTTTTTTTAACATATAGATGAGAAGAATTTAGCATTATTAAAAGCTAATTATTTAGCATTTATTAAAAATAAAATGATATGGTTTCACTCACGATTGACAACCCGAAAAAAAAAATCTAATCTGCTTCTGTGTGACTGCGAATCAAAACCAAAGTTTCCAGATATATTGCTTTGAGTGATGAAGCTGTCTGGACCTGAGTTTTCTAAGAAGCCAAGAGACCATTTTATTATAATGTAAAATACATTTGGAGAGTTTGGTGAAATGCAATTGCTTTCCTTCCTTTTGCATTTTGCCCAAATAATTCTGAGGTACAATCTACAGCCAAGATTGATTTTTTTTTGGTCTATTACAGCTGTTGCAAATTGATTTTTGTATGGTTTCTATGAATTTTGTAAATCCTGCTGATAGAAATCATAAAAGATTTGTCAACATGAAAACTATAGGTGGATCGTAAGAAATAATTCAAAATCATTCCCATCATTATTATCAAATGGATTAGAATTACCCACAGGAAAGTTAATGTTTTCAGTACTTTTTTCTGGGTGGTAATAGAGTTTTTCCTTTTTATTAATAGCCAATCTTTAATGTATCTTATATGAATGATTAATAGACATTCCTCAAACTCTTTTAAAAGCACAATGACAAATGGTGTCATTAAAACTAAGAGTTGCGGGAGTCGGGCTGTCCGGAGTCGGGCTGTAGCTCAGCGGGTTAAGCGCAGGTGACACAAAGCACAAGGACCGGCATAAGGATCCAGGTTCGAACCACGGCTCCCCACCTGCAGGGGTGTCGCTTCACAGGCGGTGAAGCAGGTCTGCAGGTGTCTATCTTTCTCTCCTCCTCTCTGTCTTCCCCTCCTCTCTCCATTTCTCTCTGTCCTATCCAACAACGACAACAACAATAATAACTACAACAATAAAACAAGGGCAACAAAAGGGAATAAATAAATAAAATAAATATTTTTTTTAAAAAAACTAAGAGTTGCACTGAATATATAATTCATTTGCCAATATTAAAATTCAACCAGAACCAAAGCATTGTGAGGTCAAGTATATTATGGTAAATTTTAACCATTGGCTTTTCAATGAAAAATAAGTTCTCAACTAACTTGGTTATAGTATTAATTAATTACTGTTATTTTAAAATCTACATAAGGCTACAAGGAACCTTTCCTGTTCTCTTTAAAATCTGTGAAATAGCAGACTCCATCAAAAGGTCAAATGTTTGAGTGATACAGAGAACTGAACATACAAATGTGAAAAAAGATGCCAACCTGCATCTAAATCTAGAGGATAACTATAATAGTTATCTGTGGGGTTGGGGATGGGAACACAGACCTTTGGTGACAGGAGTGATAAGAAAAAAAAAAGACTATAATATAAACCATTACTCAATAAAGCTCTAAAGCCTAAATAAAAAGAGAAGGCATCATAAATTCTCTAACCATGTATTTATTACATAGGCCTAAACACCTTCCACCCTTCCCCTTACTTCATTCAATTCCCTCAATCACTCTACTCAGTTAAGGTGTGGTTTATGGAGTAGCTGCAATTAGACCTTTGCTCTCCCCGATGCAACTATTGTGCATAACAAGAGATCAATTGGACACATAATCTACAGCTGAAAAAAATTCACAGCCTCAGGTGGATGCTGGCACGGGCAGCTGGGGAAATGGGAGTGGGTTGGAAGACACAGTTGGTTGAAACAAGAGTTCTGGGCTAACAACGCTAGGCCTCAAGCCGTGCTGTCTAGGACAGTAACACAGTTATCAGACTTCCCAGAAGAAAAGAAATTGGAGCTTAAAACCTCTCAGTCTTTGATTCAGGGTTTTTATTTCTTTATCTCCTGTTTTCTAGCTCTGTTCTCAACTGACACCATCTTCCCAGATGCTATTTCTAGTCTACTCCCATATTATCTATCAAGCTCAAGCAAAGATTACTAAGACATAGCTTCCTAGGAGTATACCTAAAATAGACTTCATACCCTCCTTCCACCATAAAGCCCCTACTTTCACCAGTTCGATTTCTACTTTATGGCTCCTGTTCATTAAACTTTTTGTTCTGCTTTGCATTTTATTGTCTTTCAGCAACCAAGTTCTCATGTTACTGGTTCCATCCTGAGACCCCTGTGTAGATGATCTTACCAATGCTTCCTGGAACCTCAACTCTTCAGAGCCCAACCTCACCAGAAAAAGATAGAAACAGACTGGGGGTATGAATTGACAAGTCAACACCCATGTCAAGCAGCAAAAAAGCAATTATAGAAGCCAGAGCCCCCACCTTTTGAAGCCCCAAAATAATTTTGGTCTTTACCCAGAGGGGGAGAAATGTTAGGGGAAGATGACTAGTGGGCTCTGCAACCCATCAAGACCCAGAGAAAGAAGAGGAAAAAAGAAACATGAAAGTAATAATAGATATAACTGTGATTTAAAGTGGAAGAGAAGGCACGGATTATAGAAAAAAAAGTATATATATATATATATATATATATATATATATATATATATATATATGAAGAGAGAGAGGGAGATACAGAAAGTCAGTAGTAATAGATATAGTTGTGATTTAAAGTGGAAGAGAAGGCACGGATTATAGAAAAAAAGGGTATATATATATATATATAGAGAGAGAGATACAGACAGACAGATAGACAAATAGATATAGAAATAATCATCAACCCATCCATTATTGTGACCTTGGGAGAATCACTGTGGTTTCCAGTGGAGAGAATGGGGACACAGAACTCTGGTGGTGAGAATGGTGTGGATTTATTTATTCCCCTGTTATTTTGTAAATAACTAATAAAAAAAGAATTTTGAAAAAAAAGATTTTCCCCCCACAATGAAAAGGAAGTGAAAAAGGAAACATGGAAGTAGTATTAGATATAGCTGTGATTTAAAGTGGAAGAGAAGGCACGGATTATAGAAAAAAAAAAGGTATATATATATATGGAGAGAGAGATAGAAAGACAGTAGTAATAGATATAGCTGTGATTTAAAGTGGAAGAGAAGGCACGGATTATAGAAAAAAAAAGGTATATATATATGGAGAGAGAGAGATACAGAAAGACAGTAGTAATAGATATAGCTGTGATTTAAAGTGGAAGAGAAGGCACGGATTATAGAAAAAAAAGGTATATATATATATGGAGAGAGAGAGAGAGAGAGATACAGAAAGACAGTAGTAATAGATATAGCTGTGATTTAAAGTGGAAGAGAAGGCATGGATTATAGAAAAAAAGACACACACACACACACATATATATATATATATATATGGAGAGAGAGAGGGAGATACAGAAAGACAGTAGTAATAGATATAGTGAGTATATATTCTCTTTCACTGAGAGTATTTTATACTCTCAGTGAAAGAGAAGTGAATCTGGAAAGCACTAGAGGAAGTCAAGCACTGTTTCTCTTATCTGAGAGAAGAGGAAAAAAGGAAAAACACCCAGAAGTAATAACAGGTGCAGGGGTGACTTAGAAACGAAGTGAAGGCAGGATCACTGAAAAAAATGATACAAACAAGGAGACCCCTCACAGAATGGGAGAAGATCTTCACATGCCATACTTCAGACAAGAGACTAATCACCGAACTATACAAAGAGCTCAGCAAATTTAGCAACAAAAAACCAGATAACCCCATCCAAAAATGGGCAGAGCATATGAATAGAACATTCACTACAGAAGAGATCCCAAAGGCTAACAAACACATGAAAAATTGCTCCAGGTCACTGATGGTCAGAGAAATGCAAATTAAGACAACATTGAGATACCACCTCACCCCTGTGAGAATGGCATACATCAAAAAGGACAGCAGCAACAAATGCTGGAGAGGTTGTGGGGACAGAGGAACCCTTCTGCACTGTGTAAATTGGTCCAGCCTCTCTGGAGAGCAGTCTGGAGAACTCTCACAAGGCTAGACAAGGACCTCCCATATGACCCAGTAATTCCTCTCCTAGGGATATACCCCAAGGACTCCATAACACCCAACCAGAAAGATATTTTACACCTATATTCATAGCAGCATAATTTATAATAGCTAAAACCTGGAAGCAACCCAGGTGCCCAACAACAGATGAGTGGCTGAGAAAGCTGTGGTATATATACACAATGGAATACTATGCAACTATCAAGAACAATGAATCCACCTTCTCTGACCCATCTTGGACAGAGCTAGAAGGAATTATGTTAAGTGAGCTAAGTCAGGAAGATAAAGCTCATCAATAGAAGTTGAGAAAGAAGAACAGAAAGGGAAACTCAAAGTAGGATTTGACTAAATCTGGAGCATGGCACCAAAGCAAAAAACCCTGGGGTGAGGGTTAGCTTTAGTGCTATGGTATCTTTCCCTTTTTCCTTCTATCTTTTACTGTCTGTCTGAAAAAACAAGCTTGGTGTGATGAATTTTTTTGTGATGACAAAAATACAGTGATGACAAAAAAATATTCATGAAGAACACACACATTTGCTAATAAAGGTAATATTTTAGAAAGAAAGACATCAAATGTGTTGTAGGTATGATCCAGGAAGTCCTTATCAGTTTTAACATTTCTGACCACCTCTTATTATGAAACCTCCTTAAGGATCTCTGCAATCATAGCTGTACCTTTTGTGGGCCTTCCCAGGACCTTGCCCTCAACATAAAATAGCAATGGTAGGACTGTTCCAGTCTCAGAAGGGAGGCTGGGTCTTCTTGCCCTGCCACTGGAGGAAAACTGGTCCTGAAATAAGTGCAGCCTTAACCGGAGGCAGGCAGGGACCAATGTTGAGAGCAGGAATAGGAAGTCGGGCGGTGGCGCAGCGGGTTAAGCGCACATGGCGCAAAGCGCAAGGACTGGTGTAAGGATTCCAGTTCGAGCCCCCGACTTCCCACCTGCAGGGGCGTCGCTTCACAGGCGGTGAAGCAGGTCTGCAGGTGTCTATCTTTCTCTCCCCCTCTCTGTCTTCCCCTCCTCTCTCCATTTCTCTCTGTCCTATCTAACAATGACATCAACAACAACTACAATGTTAAACAACAAGGGCAACAAAAGGAAAAAAAAAAGAGTAGGAATAAACATGTCAGCACTGAATTTCAAAGGGAGAAAAGAAGGAATTAATAAAATAAGGTTAAACTATAAAAGTGAGGAAGAAAAAAAAGATCTTGCATTTTACACATTCCCTCTTCATCCACCTATGTGTGTTTACATGTCTATCTCTAAATATATTATGTTTATGTGCATATGTACACTTTTCCCCTTCTCCTAGAAGTATGATTTTCTGATATAAATGTTTGCCTACTGGTGTACCTGAGTAACTCATAATCAAAATAAGAACAATTTGGATTTCCCCAAAGACAGATAGAATTTCTAGTAGTGAGATGAAATAATTCCCTATAAAAGTCTGTGGTCTGGGAGGTGGCACAGTGGATAAAGCATTGGACTCTCAAGCAGGAGGTCCCAAGTTCAGTCCCTGGTAGAACATGTACCAGTGCGATGTCTGTTTCTTTCTCTTTCTCCTCCTATATTTCTTATTCATAAATAAATAAAATCTAAAAAAAAAACCTTATGGTACATGAAAGTGTAGGGCACACTTTTTAAAAAATTTTTTTTATATTTATTTATTTATTCCCTTTTGTTGCCCTTGTTGTTTTATTGTTGTAGTTATTATCGATGTCATTGTTGTTGGATAGGACAGAGAGAAATGGAGAGAGGAGGGGAAGACAGAGAAGAGGAGAGAAAGATAGACACCTGCAGACCTACTTCACCGCCTGTGAAGCGACTCCCCTGCTGGTGGGGAGCCGGGGGCTCAAACCGGGATCCTTTCACTGGTCCTTGCGTTTGGCGCCACCTGCGCTTAACCCGCTGCGCTACCGCCCGACTCCCAGGACACACTTTTTAAATGTTAGAATTTTTTCCCCAGGTTTTAGAATCTAAGAAATTTGCAAGGTGTTTCTTTCACTTTTAAAAAGATTTTTATTTATTTCACTTATTTTAAATTTATTTTTGGATACAGACAAAGAGAAATTAAGAGGGGAGGAGAAGATAGGAGGGAGAGAGACTGATACCCGCAGCATGCTTTACCACTGGTGAAACTTTCCGGCAGCAGGTAGAGACCAGGAGCTTGAACCCATGTCACTGTATACTGTAATGTGTGCACTTAGCCAGGTGCACCACTGCCTTGCCCCTCCCTACAATGTATTTCTCCTTTGACTCTGGCACTGTGAATGGCCACCAGGATCTACCAATCAAGGAGTGGACTCGGGATGGTAGGCAGTGCTGGGGAGCAACCACATGGCTGCTGAAATCAAAGTATTAGAAAATGCTGGGTCACTGCCCTTCCTCCTTATTTCAATCCAGATTCTGCTATTGGCTTGGGAACTTGTACAAAACAAAGAAACATCTCACAGGAATTTAAATTGGGATCACACTGGATTGTTTGAATTGAATTGGAGAAAAAAAGGCCTCTTAATAACATAGGAACTGAAATAACGTTGGAGTGGCCCAAGAGTTGTCATAGTGGAGCATCGGACTTGTGTTGTGTGAAGTCCTGGGATTGGTTTATAGCACTGCATATGCTGAGTGATTTTTGCACATATGCAAATAAATCTTTTAAAAGGAAAATACCAGTTCTAGGGGCTGAATGGTGGTATACCTGGTAGAGTGCACACATTTCAGCGTGCAAGGACTGGGGTTCAAGCCCCCAGTTCTCATCTGCAGGGGGAAAGCTTCCCAAGTGGTGAAACACTGCTATAGGTATTCCCTACCATCCTTCTAGACTTTGCTCTGCTTCTATCCAAAATAAATAAAGTGTAAAAAGAAAATGTCGGTTTTAGAGACTGGTCCTTTCAAATCCTGACAGACGGTCAAATTTGGAAGGTCAGCAAATTCTCAGGGGCCGCCCAAGACAGTTCTCTCTGTATTAGAATCAGCAGCACTGTGTCACTGAGAGGGAGTAATTAGCACTAAACTGTTTAAAAAGTCAAACTATGCATTGCTCCCAAGGATTATACAAATGAAGTCAAGAAGATAAAACAGCCTTCTTGCAAAGGGGAAGCTTCCTCTGGAAGAGAATATCTTAAAAAGCTCTTCATTGTCTGTGAAAAGTCTGTACAGAAGAAAACTAGGAGATGAAATGTCAGTGTAAAATTATTTCACTTGTAAAGAGGAGTTTTAAAACAGCAGGTTTGTAACAGGAGACAGGCCCAACTCTCAGGAGAATACTAGAATTGAGCGTGTGATGCGTGTGGCTCATGATTTCTACTAATCTTGCTGGGAAGCACAGCTCATTTTTCATGGAATTTGATAAAAATACAAGTGGAAAAAAGCAAGTTAGCACAACAGAAAGGCACTGAATCATTTCTGTGAAAGTGTGCTTTGGGTGGCACCAGCATTCTGAGCTCATGTCTTTTTTTTTTTTTTTTTTTCCCTTCTGACTCTGGAATCATAGTTCTAATTTATCCCACCCACCAGAGTCTTTCCAGCTTGGATGCCACAGCCTCACTCACAGATTCCACTCCTTGCCCACTGTCTATCTCTGATTTATTGCCAAATCTCAATTATTCCTCAGAAGTAACTATCAAATCTAGCTACTGCTGTGCACACCAAAACCAATACCCAGTCTAAGGCCTTGTTATCTGCTCTATTCAGGCATTTCTTTAGTAAATTTTACTAAGCAATACTAGTAATAGCAAGTACCTATTACAGCACTTAGTATGTGCCAATAACCATTCTAAGAGCACCCTATTCTCCCAACAGTGCGATAAAATAGGTACTATCACTTGACCCAGAGGGGTCAAGTGATTTCTTCTAGAGTTTCTGGCTTAAAAGACTAAAGCATATTAGTTTTTGTTTTGTTTTGTTTTCTTTACTAGTGCCCTGCTCAGTTCTGGCTGATAGTGGTGCTGGGAATTCTACCTGGGACTTCAGAGCCTCAGGCAAGAGAGTCTATTTGCATAACCATTATGGCAACTAATTCTAAATTCTAAAGTTCAGAAGGTTGGATACTAAAGTCTTCCTTCCACCTAAATTCCCCCTCACCCAGATTAATGTTCTGGAGGTTATTAACACCTTTCTTCAATAATCTCTCAAGCAAATGTTTCTATGCTACATTCGTTTCCACCCTCTCTACTCCTAAGTATAATAAACTGGGTACAATTTGGCATATGGCCTTTTTTTTTACCTTAACAGTATATATTGAAGATTATTCCCTACTATATATGAGAAGCTGCTTCATTTCTCTCTCTCTCTCTCTTTCTTCCTTTCTTTCTTTCCTTGACTGCAGATGGTCTAAACTAGGGATAGGCAAACTTTCTGTAAAGGGCCAGACAGTAAATATTTTAGATTTTGCAGTCTATATGGTTGCTGTAACATATGCTGCTTTTTTTTTTTTTAACTTTTAAAGATGTAAAAACATTTTGTCCTGTGGGTCATATGAAAACAGGCTGCAGGGTGGGGTCAATAGCATAATAGTTATGCAAAGAAACTTGTGCAAAGAGACATTTGGTTCTCAAGTGCCAGGTTCAATCCCCTGCACCACTTGAAGCCAAAACTGAGCAGTGTTCTGGTAAAAATAAATAAATTAAGAATTAATTAAATTAAAAATAGGCTGCAGCCTAGAGTTGATGAAAGATCATTAATTTCCTGACCCTTAAACCAAAGAAGTTATTACCTTGCCACCCCATATTCATTTTTCCTCTTTTCTGGCCTCTTCTTAACTATGCTAAATGGGCTATCATCCTGTGATACAAACCTGATGCTAATGTGGCTGATTTATTTATTTTATTTATTTCCCCACTTCGGTTTTCTTATTTATTATCTTAAAGACAAGTAAACATTAAACCCTCATCTTATTCTTGAATGGAGACAAAGGGTACTGGATAACTTTTTTGCTGCTGTTGTTTTTGTTGCAGAGGCTTCATGGCTCTGGGCTGACTTTTTCGGATAGAAAGAGACAGACAGGCAGGCAGGGAGAGACATAAAGGAGCGATAGCACCAATGCAGTGGGGACCAAATAACTTTGTGTGAAAACACTAATGTTGCGGCAGACAGGACTGCCCACTGCACAGACACTTGGGAGAATAAGTGCGTTTATTTACACTAGTGGGTCCAAGTCAGGATTGCTCCCAGAAAACCTGAACCTCAGATGGGGCTTTTTATCTGTGTTTAGCAGGAACGGTGGCTGGCTGCTCATGGGGCACGGCTGGCAGGCAGGAGCTGCTTGTGGGTAACTACAGGTGGTTTCACAGAAGCAGAATTTAGCTGTTAGAATGGAAACTTTCAAACTACGCAGGTTGTGACACACACACACACACACACACACACACACACACACACACACACACACACACACGCCCAGACTGGCTTAATTTAGTACGACTACAGCAGCCTGGCTCTGACTTCTCTGTGAATGCCACCTCACTAAATGCTACAAGCAAGCAAGAACTAAGAACATGACTTCTGCGGCTGTGTGGTGGTATACCTGGCTGAACACATGTTATAATGACCAAGGACCTGGGGACCTGGGTTCAAGCCTCTCAGTTCCCACCTACAAGGGAAAAGCTTTGTGGGTGGTGAAGAAATGCTATAGAGTTCTCTTTCTCTCTCTTTCTCCCTCTCTCTCCTCACCTCCCCATCCCCTTTCAGTTTCTTTCTGTCTCTATCTAATAAATAAACCAGATATTTTTATTTATTTATTTTGTCTCAAGGGTTATTACTGGGGCTCAGTGCCTGCACTACAAATTCACTGCTCCTGGCTCCTGGAGGCTATCTTTTTCCCTTTTGTTGCCCTTGTTGTTTTATCATTGTTGTGGTTATTATTACTGTTGCTATTGCTGTCATTATTGTTGGACAAGACAGAGAGAAATGGTTAGAGGAGGGGAAGACAGAGAGGGGGAGATAAAGATAGACACCTGCAGATCTGCTTCACCGCCTGTGAAGCGAACCCCCTGCAGGTATAGAGGTGTGGTGTAGAGCTTCTCCTGTAAGCAGTGCTTGAACCTAGGGCTTCACTCATGGTAAGGTGCATGCCACATAGGGTGGATTAGTTCCTGACTTCTGGCAGGGATCTTTTATAAGTGCAAATGACATCTGGAACTCCAATGGCTTTTCAGTTTCCTATGATCTACAACATGCACAACTCTGTAGCCACCCTCCAGTCAAACTGATAATTGTCTTAGATAATCCAAGTCTGTGGGAAATGTTTCATTAGCTGGATCCTCCCTAGGGTTTAGCTTCAGTTCAGATACCACTTCCCCAGAGAAATGTTCTCTGCTCTTCTAGAACATGTGGGCCACTCCCATGACAAGCACACTGACTGTCCAGCTCAAATTAGATTAGTTGCAGACTAAAAAATGTTCTGAACAGTTGAAGGATTTCAGCCCAGTTTGTCTTTCCTAGTGGACCTCCCCTCACTCTTCACCTAGTACTTCAGTCTCCAGTTCCACTAACTTTCTCATCAACAAATAAGTGCAAACTCCTCTTTTTATTTTTCCTCTCCTCTCCCCTCCCCTCTCCCTCTCTCCTCCTCCTCTCCTCCCTTCTCTTCTCTCCTCTCTTTTTTTATTAGATGAGACAAAGAGAAGGGTGGGGGGGTGTAGCATAATGGTTATGCAGACAGACTTTCATGCCTGAGGCTCTCAAGTCCCAGGTTCAATCCCCCACACCATCATAAGCCAGAGCTGAGCAGTGTTCTGGTAAAAAAAAAAAGGGGGGGGGTAGGTGGTGGTGCACCTGGTTGAGCGCACATGTTACAATGCACAAGGACCCAGGTTCGAGTCCCTGGTCACCATCTGCAGGGGGAAGGTCTTGCAAGTGGTGAAGCAGGGCTGCAGGTGTCTCTCTTTCTCTCTCTCTCTATCTCCCCCTACCCTCTCGATTTCTGACTATCTCTATCCAATAAATAAAAAAAGATAATAAAAAAATTTTAAAAAAAAGACAGAGAAATTCAGAGGAGGCAGAGAAAGAAAGATAGATACCTGCAGGCCTGCTTCAATTCCCCTCTTAATGACATTTACCACCTTTGCACGTATCAGTTTTTCCTTCTCCAAGTGACAAACTCCTACTTGCCCATCAACACTCAGTCCAAATGTTACTGTTCTTTCTTTTTAAAAATATTTTTATTGGGAGTCGGGTGTTAGTGCAGCAGGTTAAGCGCAAGTGGCGCAAAGCTCAAGGATCGGCATAAGGATCCCGATTCAAGCCCCCGGCTCTCCACCTGCAAGGCAGTCGCTTCACAGGCGGTGAAGCAGGTCTGCAGGTGTTTTGTCTTTCTCTTCCCCTCTCTGTCTTCCCCTCCTCTCTCCATTTCTCTTTTCTATCCAACAACGACATCAGTAACAACAACAATAATAACTACAACAACAATGAAAAACAACAAGGGCAAGAAAAGGGACAAATAAACAAATAAATAAAATATATATATTTATTTATATTATTGGATAGAGATAGAGAGAAATTGAAGGAAAGGGGGAGACAGACAAGGAAAGAGACAGATAAGACACCTGCAGCCCTGCCTTACCACTTGTGAAGCTTTCCCCCTGCAGGTGGGAACCAGGGGCTTAAGCCCAGGTCCTTGCACACTGTGATGTGTGCGTTTAACCAGGTGTGCCACCACCTGACCCCTAAACATTATTGTTTCTTTGAATCTTTTATATTTTCCCTTACCAGGGTCAGCTTCTTCCTCAGGCAGCATACCCAAGCAATTTGCACAGACCTTTGTGATCACACTGGAGCATAATTACATACCTAGCACAAGTTCTTATCCATTTATTTCTATATACTTTGAATAGCCTCAGTATTATGCATATATATATGTATATATATTTATCTTCTTTTTCATATTATCTGCACTGAGCTCCCTGAGGGAAGAGACACCTTGCATGTTGTTTAAATGGCAAGTATGGACACATAATAATACAAAAAGATAGCATCTAGCTCTGTGCCAAGTGCTTTATGTACACCCTCTCATGCAACCTTCCTAATAAACTTGATGAGCATCTTCTCAGACCACAGTGATTAAACTAACACTTAACAATCAACAAAAAATTAGTAATAGTTCCAAAATGTGGAAGCTCAACAGTACACTCCTTAACAACTTCTGGGTTAAAGAGGAAATAAAGGAAGAAATCAAAATGTTTCATGAGTTCAATGAAAATGAAGACACAAGCTATCAAAATATTTGGGACACAGCTAAGGCAGTACTGAGAGGGAAGTTCATAGCCACACAAGCACACATTAGGAAACAAGAAAAAGCACAAATAAACAGCCTGATCGCACACTTGAAGAAGAAGGAGGAGGAGGAGGAGGAGGAGGAGGAGGAGAGGAGGAGGAGGAGGAGGAAGAAGAAGAAGAGGAGGAGGAGGAGGAAGAAGAAGAAGCAGAAAAAGAAGAAGAAGAAGAGGAAGAAGAGGAAGAAGAAGAAGAAGAGGAAGAAGAGGAAGAGGAAGAAGAAGAAGAAGAAGAGGAAGAAGCGGAAGAGGAAGAAGAAGAAGAAGAAGAAGAAGAAGAAGGAGGAGGAGGAGGAGTAGGAGGAGGAGGAGGAGGAGGAGGAGAAGGAGAAGGAGAAGAAGAAACGAACCCTAAAGCAACCAGAAAGACAGAAATCACTAAAGTTAGGGCAGAAATCAATAACATTGAAAATAAGAAAACCATACAAAAGATCAATGAAAGTAAATGTTGGTTCTTTGAAAGAGTGAACAAAATCAACAAACCTTTAGCCAGACTTACAAAACAAAAAAGGGAGAAGACCCAACTAAATCGGATAGTAAATGAAAGAGGAGATATCACAACAGACACCACAGAAATTCAACATATCATGTGAGGCTTGTATGGTCAACTATTTGCCACCAAGCTAGAGAACCTGGAAGAAATGGACAATTTCCTAGATATCTACCAACTTCCAAAACTAAGTAAAGAGGAAGTAGATAACATGAACAGGCCCATCATAGCTAATGAAGTTGGAAGTTATCAAAAATCTTCCCAAAAATAAAAGTCCTGGACCAGATGGTTTTACAAATGAATTTTACAAAACCTTCAAAGAAGAACTAATACCTCTACTTTTAAAAGTCTTCCAGAAGATTGAAGACACTGGGATACTCCCTTCCAGCTTTTTATGAAGCCAACATCACTTTGATACCAAAAGCAAACAGGGACACAACCAAAAAAGAAAACTACAGACCAATATCTCTGATGAACACAGATGCTAAAATATTGAACAACATTCTAGCCAACTGGATACAGCAGTATATTAAAAAGACTGTTCATCATGACCAAGTGGGATTTATCCCAGGGATGCAAGGTTGGTTTAATAAACGTAAATCAATCAACGTGATCCACCACATCAATAAAAGCAAGACCAAAAACCACATGGTCATATCAATAGATGCAGAGACAGCCTTTGACAAAATACAACACCCCTTTATGATCAAAACACTACAAAAAATGGGAATAGATGGAAAACTCCTCAAGATAGTGTAGTCTGTATATAGCAAACCTACAGCCAACATCATACTCAATGGTGAAAAACTGGGAGCATGTCCCCTCAGATCAGGTACTAGACAGGGATGCCCACTATCACCATTACTATTCAACATAGTGTTGGAAATTCTTGCCATAGCAATCATGCAGGAGCAAGGAATTAAAGGCATACAGATAGGAAGAGAAGAAGTCAAACTCTCCCTATTTGCAGATGACAAGATAATATACATAGAAAAACCTAAGGAATCCAGCAAGAAGCTTTTGGATATCATCAGGCAAAATTAACATTCAAAAGTCAGTGGCATTCCTCTATACAAACACTAAGTTAGAAGAAGTTGAAATACAGAAATCAATTCCTTTTACTATAGCAACAAAAACAATCCAATATCTAGGAATAAACCTAACCAAAGAAGTGAAAAACTTGTATACTGAAAATTATGAGTCACTACTCAAGGAAATTGAAAAAGACACAAAGAAGTGGAAAGATGTTCATGGGTTGGAAAAAATAACATCATCAAAATGAATATACTACCCAGAGCCATCTACAAATTTAATGCTATCCCCATCAAGATCCCAAACACATTTTTTTAGAAGAATAGAACAAATGCTACAAATGTTTATCTGGAACCAGAAAAGACCTAGAATTGCCAAAACAATCTTGAGAAGAAAGAACAGAACCAGAGGCATCATACTCCCTGATCTCAAATTGTATTATAAGGCCATTGTCATCAAAGATGCTTGGTACTGGAACATAAATAGACACACTGACCAGTGGAATATAATTGAGAGCCCAGAAGTAAGCCCCCACACCTATGGACATCTAATCTTTGACAAAGGGGCCCAGACTATTAAATGGGAAAGCAGAGTCTCTTCAACAAATGGTGTTGGAAAAAATGGGTTGGAACATGCAGAAGAATGAAACTGAACCACTGTATTTCACCAAATACAAAAGTAAATTTCAAGTGGATCAAGGACTTGGATGTTAGACCACAAACTAGCAGACACTTAGAGGAAAATATTAGTAGAACTCTTTTCCGCATCAAATTTAAAGACATCTTCAGTAAAACGAATCCAATTACAAAGAAGACTAAGGCAAGTACAAACCTATGGGACTACATCAAATTAAAAAGCTTCTGCATAGCTAAAAAAACTACTACTCAAACCAAGAGACCCCACTCACAGAATGGGAGAAGATCTTTACATGCCATACATCAGACAAGAGGCTAATAACCAGAATATATAAAGAACTTGCAAATCTCAGTAACAAGAAAACAACACCAAAATGGGGGGAGGACATGGACAGAATATTCACCACAGAAGAGATCCAAAAGGTTGAGAAACACATGAAAAAATACTCCAAGTCTCTGATTGTCAGAGAAATGCAAATCAAGACAACAATGAGATATCACTTCACTCCTGTGAGAATGTCATACATCAGAAAAGGTAACAGCAGCAAATGCTGGAGAGGGTGGGGTGTCAAAGGAACCCTCCTGCACTGCTAGTAGGAATGTAAATTTTCCAACCTCTGTGAAGAACAGTCTGGAGAACTCTCAGAAGGCTAGAAATGGACCTACCCTATGACCCTGCAATTCCTCTCCTGGGGATATATCCTAAGGAACCCAACACACCCATCCAAACACATCCGTGTACACATAAGTTCTTGGCAGCACAATTTGTAATAGCCAAAACCTGGAAGCAACCCAGGTGTCCAACATCAGATGAGTGGCTGAGCAAGTTGTGGTCTATATATACAATGGAATACTACTCAGCTATAAAAAATGGTGACTTCACCATTTTCAGCCGATCTTGGATGGACCTTGAAAAATCCATGTTAAGTGAAATAAGTCAGAAACGGAAGGATGAATATGGGATGATCTCACTCTCAGGTAGAAGTTGAAAAACAAGATCAGAAGAGAAAACACAAATAGAATTTGAACTGGAATTGGTGTATTGCACCAAAGTAAAAGACTCTGGGGTGGGTGGGTGGGGAGAATACAGATCCAAGAAGGATGACAGAGGGCCTAGTGGGGGTTGTATTGTTATATGGAAAACTGCAAAATGTTATGCATGCACAAACTATTGTATTTACTGTAGAATGGAAAACATTATTTCCCCAATGAAGAAATTTAAAAAAATAATCTTGATGAGGTAGGTACCATTGCTATCTGTACTTTAAAGATGAGAAATGGTAGCAGCATTATGTAACTTTCAGCTTGCAGCTCTGGAATTTTCCACTTGGCTCTTTGGAGGTCTGTTTGAGCATATGAGTTCTCAGTGTATCAGGGTGCAACAAAATCTGTCCTGTTCCCCTTTATGAGACCAGGGGCACAGTTCTGCTCAGAGAAGGGTCAGTGGGACTAACTTCCCTGTAGCAAGGTGTTCCTTTGTGAGGGGCACAGATGTCCCTCTCTTGGCCAGATGGAGAAGCATAGTGACTAGGCTGCCCTCTGCACACCTGTGACTGTGCCATCCCCAAGGGCAGCCAGATGTCCTTGGGGCCCGACTCCCGCTGCCACATGCTGCTTATCCATGTGGACGTAAGCCGCTCTGCCAGCTCACTCTGGAGCTAATGCGACAGGACCACGGGGCTCTGGGCAGGAGGGCAAAAGCTAAGGAGGCAGAAGAGACAAGGGCAGAAGGAGCTGCTATTATTTTTTTTTCTAACCCCCTCCCCCCGACCTGCTATTTCTTTATCCTTTCCTTTAGCTTTTTTTTTTCTGACAGTTTCAAAATAGACAAATACCAAAAATATATATTAAGGTGCACAATGTAATGTAATAATTCAATTTATGTGTATCCTGTGAGGAGCAAAAGGGAACAGTAAATAAAATGAGAAGGCATCTTATGAAATTGAAGGCAATATTTGCAAGAATAATAAGGGATGAGTATCTCTTTTTTCTTTTTTTTTTGAGTATTTAAAATATTGAGTTGTTGGAAAAATCATGGTGCATTTTTCTCATACAAAAATTATTATCAGATGTCAGGCTTAGGAAAAAACTAGTATTCTCATTGGCCCTTTGGAATATAACTAAAATAGGCCTACTAATAGAGACTCTCCCAAATCTTCATCTGTAATATTCCAGCCTTTAGGTTCATGATTAGTTAACAATTTGTTTGGCTTTATATGTTAATTCTTTTTTCAGCCACCAGGTTCCAGATACTACCATGATGCCAACCAGACTTCCCTGGGCAGATGACCCCACCAATGTGTCCTGGAGCCCTGCTTCCCCAGAGCCCTGCCCCACTAGGGCTCTACCTGGGCTGGGAGTATGGATTGGCCTACCAATGCTCATGTTCAGCAGAGAAGCAATTACAGAAGCCAGACCTTCCACCTTCTGCACCCCATAATGATCCTGGGTCCGTATTCCCTGAGGGATAAAGAATAGGAAAGCTATCAAGGGAGGGGATGGGATACGAAGTTCTGGTGATGGGAACTGTGTGGAGTTCTACCCCTCTTATCCTATGGTTTTGTCAGTGTTTCCTTTTTATAAACAAAAATTTAAAAAAAGATCATGACTTTTCCAACAGTCCAATATATAAGAAATACATACATCAATGGCAAAAATACAAATACTTCAATTAAAAAGTGGTCAAGGATTGATATCTATTTATCTATATATATATATCTACATCTATTTCTATATCTATTCCCCCCCCCCCAAGAAGGCACACAAATGGCCCTTAGGAATACAAAAGTCTTAGCAGTCTTTTTTCCTTATGTGAAGATATTTTCCCTGCATGCTTCTTTCTTTTATTTCCCCTCCAGTTGCTGGGGCTCAGTGCTAGCACCACGAATCCACTAATTCTACTGGCCATTTTCTTCTCTCTTCCCCTGCCCCCCCCCCCCCCCCCGCCAATTTTATTGGCTAGGACAGAGAGAAATTGAGAGGGTAATAGGAAATAGAGAGGGAGAGGGAAAGACAGACAGACACTTGCAGATCTGTTTTGCCACCTGTGAGGCATCCCCCTTGCTTGTACCCAGGGCCTTGAACCTTGGTCCCTGTGCGAGTCCTTGTGCTTAGAACTATGTGCGCAGGCGGTGGCGCAGTGGGTTAAGCGCACGTGGCGCAAAACGCAGGGACCGGCATAAGGATCCCGGTTCGAGCCCCTGGCTCCCCACCTGCAGGGGAGTCGCTTCACAAGCGGTGAAGCAGGTCTGCAGGTGTCTATCTTTCTCTCCCCTCTCTCTCTGTCTTCCCCTCCTCTCTCCATTTCTCTCTGTCCTATCCAACAACAAAAAGCAATGTCAACAATGGCAATAATAACCGCAACGAGGCTGCAACAACTAGGGCAACAAAAAGGGGGAAAAATGGGCTCCAGGAGAGGTGGATTCATGGTGCAGGCACGGAGCCCAGCAATAACCCTGGAGGAAAAAAAAAAAAAAAGAACTATGTGTGCTTAACCTGGTGCACTACTGCCCAGACCCCTCCCTGTATTTTGCTTCAAGGAATAAGGGCAGCAGGCACCAATCAGTATGCTTTTATGCTAAGAATTGCAGCTCTCCTGGTGTAAGGGAGAGGAGATCGCTGGCTTCTGCTTGTGGATATGCTATGATTTTTCAGTTCAGTGGGAAGATTTTCTTTAGAGAAGTGGGTTGCAAACTTTTGGGTTATAGAACCAGCAGCTCTAAAATCACTTGGAAAGTTGTAGAATTTCAGATTCTAGTTTTCTTTTTATTTATTTTTATTTTGAAATTTTTTTATTACCTTAATTTATTTATTGGATAGAGACAGTCAGAAATGGAGAGGAAGGAGGAGATAAAGAGGAAGAGAGACAAAGAGGCACCTGCAGTACTGCTTCACCACTTGCAAAGCCTTCCCCCACAGGTGGGAACCAAGGGTTTGGACTTTGATCCTTGTGCATTGTAGCATGTGCACTCAATCAGGTGTGCCACCACCCGGCCCCTCTAAGTTTTCTTTAGATCTTACAAATCAGGACCAGAATTTTAAAACAATTCTCAGGTAATTCATAAGCACATGAAAATTTGAGCAATGTGGACTTAGTATGCCTGATTAAAATGCATGGGGCTCTTCTCCTAAGAATGTTTGATTCACTTGATCAGGATGAGATCCAGAAACCTAACAAGTACCATCTATTTTGTGGATTTGCCTATTTTTTTTAACTTTTTATTTATAAAATGGAAATACTGACATGACTATAAGATAAGACAGGTGCATTTACACATAATCCCCACCCTCAGAACTCAGTATCCAATCCCCTCCCCCCTGATAGCTTTCCTATTCTTTATCCCTCTGGGAGTATGGACCCAGGATCATTATAGGGTGCAGAAAATGGAAGGTCTGGCTTCTGTAATTGCTTCCCCGCTGAACATGGGCATTGGCAGGTCAATCCATACTCATATCCTATCTCTCTCTTTCACTAATGGGGCAGGGCTCTGGGGAGGCAGGGCTCCAAGACACATTGGTGGGGTTGTCTGCCCAGGAAAGTCTGGTTGGCACTTTTTTTTTTTTGGAACAATGGTGGTCTAGAAGCACAGTTACATGTGTGAAATAGTATAGGCACTGCATTTAGAGAATTCAAAGTTCAAGTCTCAGCCCTGCTACCTACAAACTTGGTCATCCTGACTAACTGCTTCATCTTTCTAAACTCTAGCTTCCTCAGCTATAAAAGGAACATACTGAGTACTTCAACCTGTGCTGGGAGATCATTCACCAGATAGAGGGCATGCATTTCTATGTGTGAGAATTTGCACCACATAGAAGCATCATGGATAACAGTGGGGTATTCCATGGATGGTGGAGTAGCTCTTTGTTATTTTTCTTCTCCTGGTCTCTCACTTTCTTCTATCTAAAATAATGAAAATAAATAAACAAAAACTGACTTAGGAAAGTCATTCAGTGGAGGCACTGTGTGTTCATAAAGCTCTGGGTTCATTTCCCAGCACTGTATAAAGTGCTTGTATGTTCAGCTCTGAGACTTAAAAGTGATAATACATGTATAGTGCCTGGTACAAATCTGTGGCAGAGAGACAGAGAGAGAGAGAGAGAGAGAGAGAGAAGATAGCAAAAATGGTTATGCAAACAGACTCTCATGCCTGAGGCTTTGAAATTCTAGGTTCAATCCCCTACACCCTCATAAGCCAGAGCTAAGCAGTGCTCTGGTAAAAACAAAAATATAAAACAAACAAAAAAACCTAAATTTGTGACACAGTTTATGAAAATGTTAAACATTACAACTACTAGATCAGACAGCTACCTATTGGTAGCTATACTACAACTACTAGATATGCATAGGCTGAGTATATGTTCCTTCAGTCTAAGCACTTAAGACTTCAAATGTGTAATCAGACTGAATTTTACCAGTGGTCTCAAATTGTTAATACATTTTTAATAATGACTTGTTCTTTGAAGTGTTGACTCTTCTAAAATCTTAAACCAGGAATAGAATAGAAGCAACTGGTGGCATTACTTTATAAGACACAGCTATATATAAATAATGTTAAAGGACATAAATTATGGTGATGTCATGTATGATACAGCAAATCCTAACAATGGGATTTTCAAAGTTAACCAAATTGCCAAATAATTTGATTATAGCAATAACTATTTATTACCTTCTTAAGTCCTAAGATAGCAGGAACCTCTCGCTTCCTCTATAAAGCCCATAATTTTCCCAGTCCTGGAACCTCTAGGGTAGGGCTCACTTTCCTGCATGCTTCTCTCAATTCATACCAAATGATACTGGCATCTGCTGATCCCAACCTAATCAATATAATGCATCACATCACCTCAGCATGCTTCACTTCAGACTATGGCCAGAGACATCAGGCATAGAATGTCAACCATTCAGCTTTATTACTTGGGTGAGGCCTTTCCTTTCTCATAGGATTCTATTCCATTTCAGCTGGTTCACTTCCTAACAAAGCCTCTAAACCTAGATATAGACCAGGTCCTATGAGATAGGGCATATGTACATATGTATCCATAAATTAGGGCAAAATATATACCTAAAAGCAAAAGTGCACAATAGTCTTCAGTGAGTCAATATATGCAGCAAGGAAGTAGAAAAACCTAAAAAGACACCTTAAAATGCCCAATGAAATAGTGTCCACATAGATTTAGATACCCTCCTCACCTACTTCCTATTACACTTCCTTCAGTTACTCCAAAGCTAACCTTATCAAAGTAAGGACTACAAAAGCAGAATAAAGGCAAGAAACTGGCATACTTTAATGATGACTCTTTAGTCACTATCAGGTCACCCCATCATCTGGTGCCCTATTCGGGGAGTCCTGAGATTCCCAAACAGACATGGTGGGCCTAGACTTCTAACAGATCCCTCTCTCCTTTGTTACTGGTCATCTCCATCAGGAACAACACAATAGACCCCTTTGTGTGCCCCAAAGGACCCTGCCCTCAATGTGGATCAACAATGGTAGAGAATGTTCCAACCTCTGGGAGGCTGGACAACACACTCTATTTACCACCTGACGAAGATGGGTCCTGAAATTGGGGTAGCTTGAAACATTCCTACTCATGACCACAGAAAGTGAGCTCAGATCTACAGGTATACAGAGGTTACATAGGCTCATAAGCTGAATATGGGCCCCAGATCAAATCGATGGAGTATACAATCAATATTTGTATACCTTTCTCACATTTGGAAGCTACTCTCGTCCCTGATCCAGCTTCCTAGCCTTTTTCCAGCCATGATACCATCTCCCTAGACAATAACTTGGGTCCACTTGCATATCAGATGTCAGGCTCAGAAAAAGAAAAAACAAAAACAAACAAACAAACAAACAAACAAACAAAAAACCCCAGTATAGCCCTTGGCTCTTTGGAATATAACTAAAATAGGCCTACTAGCTATCTACAAAGGAGAGACCCCTCAAATCTTCATCTGCAATATTCCAGGCTTTAGGTTCATGATTAGTCAACAATTTGTTTGGCTTTATATGTTAATTCTTTTTTCAGCCACCAAGTTCCAGATGCTACCATGATGCCAACCAGACTTCCCTGGGCAGATGATTCCCACCAATGTGGTCTGGAGCCCTGCTTCCCCAGACCCCTGCCTCACTAGGGAAAGAGTGACAGACTGGGAGTATAGATCGGCCTACCAATGCTCATGTTCAGCAGAGAAGCAATTACAGAAGCCAGACCTGCAACCTTCTGCACCCCATAATAGCCTTGGGTCCATACCCCCAAAGGGATAAAGCATAGGAAAGCTATCATGGGAGAGGATGGGATATGGAGTTCTGGTGATGGGAACTGTGTGGAGTTGTACCCCTCTTATCCTATGGTTTTTGTCAGTGTTTCCTTTTTATAAATAAAAATTAAAAAAAAAATCTGGGACCTGTAGAACCTCAGGCATGAAACTTTTATGTTATAATATTGAGTGATCTTTCTGGGCCTTTTGTGTTATTTAACCTTGGTCCTAACTACTGGATGGTTTCAATCTCATGTAGAATTTATAGAACTGTAACCTATGAACTTACTTAGTAGTAGTCAAACTGCTACTAAGATTTTGTGAGAACTATGGGTGGTTTTTGTTGGGTGGGTAGGGACATAGAACTTTGGTGGGTGTGGTGTGGAACTATTCTGTGTAAACTTACAATTTTGTAAACCACTATTAAATCATTAATTCAAAAAAGAAAACATAATAATAACCTTGGTCTTAAAGGCACAGGGAGGCAATTAGGCTATAGCAGTTATCAAACTTTAAGAATCACGTGGGAAACAAATTCAGAAGATTTGATGCTTGAGTCTTTCAATGTCACACGTCTCACTGAGAAGCAATGGTTAGGGAATATGTATATTCACTCAATAATGTTAGAGTATAATTTTAAATTAATTAATTAATTTGTTATTGGATAGGGACAGAGAGAAACTGAGAGGGGTGGGGGAGACAGAGTGGGAGAGAAACAGAGAGACACCTGTTGTCCTGTTTCACCTCTCATGAAGCTTTTCCCCTACACGTGGGAACCAGTGGCTTGAACCTGGGTCCTTGCACACTGTAATGTGTGCACTTAACCATCTATGCCACAGCCTGGCTGTTAAAGGATAATTTATCTGAGGGATCTGAAATACACAAAAAAGGATGAACAAAGAATGCATAGTGTCTGCACAGTGGGGAACTAGGAGCTTGTTGGGTCTATACTGCTGTTAGGATATCAACCAATATATCAGAAGAGAAACAGAAAAAACAAACAAACAGTTAAACAAAAAAGAACATACCTGAGCTTCTGCAGCTTCAATATTATGGGAGAGATTTCCATTTTGTATAGGTTCTGAAGCATCACCTGGTGGTGTCATTTCAACTTCTGTGCTGGTGCTGTTTGGGAGCTCGATTCTTTCTGTAATATAATTTACACACACACACACACACACACACACACACACACAGAGAGAGAGAATGAAATTTAGAGAGTCAGTGTGGGGTAAGAGGCATATTGGAAAGAACACCCTCTTTTATTATTTTAATGGCTGGAGAGAGAAGACACACACTAACTTTTAGTTAAAAGGTCATCCAGAAACTCAGCCAGCACTAGGAGTATTCTTGGTGTTACGTGTCCTACCTCCTCCAAGTCTAAGGTCAGCCCAATCACAAGAAAAACTAGAACTGAACCCAAGCATCCAAGGCTTTTACTTTAAGCAGCATCTTTCTGCCAGAGCCAAGTTAACAAGTGGTGTAGAAAAACAACTTGTGTAAGTTAACTGAAAGATCACAAGCAAATATGATCTATCCAAGAGACTTCTGGATGTGACTTTATGTTTCTACAATGCAAAAGTGAAATCTGCATTCTAAAAGGTTCGTCAAAGTTGATAGAATTGTAAAACAGAAGGAAAAAAAGTGTTATAATTTTAACCCCATTAACTTTTATTATTTAGTTTATCTCCTCCTAATTTTATCTCTTCATACATTATACCTTGACTATTTTCTTAGTGAGAGATTTTCCCTGAACTAGAGATTGGGATAACAGGAGAGGCAGAAACTCTTCTAAGAAGTGTCATGTATTTTCAGTGCAGCACTGTTGGATTTTGTCAGTAGATAATTTTAGTTTCCTGGGCAATAGAATCATTTATAGCATAGATCTAGATGAGATGAAATTTAGTGTGAATTTAGAATTAGCTATATTACAGTTACAGACAGGAGAAGAGAAACATCATGTTCTGAGTTAAAATAAGTTGCCTGAGTGCTATGATCTGGTGACAGAAAGTTCAGAGAAATGTCATCCAAAAGGGACCTATGCAAGAATTTATTGTATTCTTAAGAAAGGAGAGTCGGTGTCATTTCTTAGGGACCTGCCACTCAGCTGAGGAGCGACCAAGTGAATTATCTGATAATTCAGTGTGTGTGCTATTGGCAATATCATAGGCACAAAATAAGGTTACCAGGAAAGAATTTCAGAAGGATGACTCTTTGTAAAAATATTTTATTTATTTATTAAAGACAGACAGAGACAGACAGAGAGAGAGAGAGAGAGAGAGAGCTAGCGAGAACCAGAGCATCACCCTTGTCATCACTCTGATGTCAGAGAATCAGGACCTCATGCCACATCCCAGATGGCCTCTCACCTGCTGCTAAACATTAGATGACGTGTGTGTATGCTATGAAATAATTTAATTTTTTAAAATGATTTTATTTTATTTTATTTATTTAAGACAGGGATAGAGAAAAATTGAGAGGAAATAGGGAGACAAAAAGAGTGACACATGTAGTACTGCTTTACCATTCATGAAGCTTCCCTCCCACCCTTTGCAAGTGGGGACTGAGGGCTTGAACCTGGGTCTTTGCATTTAGTAGTAATATGTGTGCTCAACCATGTGTACCACCTGACCTGGCCCTTGAAGTGATTTTCTACTCTTCAATAAGAGATGCCTGGTTGGAAGCAGCTTTTATTTTTAAGAATTCATGTTTTTTAAATATTATTTATTGTATTTGGTTTTTCACAGAATCACTTAACCCTCCTGTGGAGATCCTTCTTGTAGGTGATCTACAGTGTTCATTCAGGCCATGTATCTGAGGAAGTGAGACTGTTCCAGCACATAGGCAGAGCTGCAGGGTTCTCTGCTCCGAGCACCTTGCACCCACAACGGGTCCTATTTCTTTACTCCCCTCTTGCCCTTCAGGAATGGGACTGAAGTCTGTGCACTCACCCACATGATTGGCAGCCCCGTTCTGTCTCTCATTCTCATCCACCTGGCATTTCTTCTTGGCGATCTTATGGAGAATAGAAGCCTTTTCTCTGAACCTCCCTGGAATAAGAGAAAGTAATGGAACGAAAACAGCGTAAGGAGAAAGGTCAAGAGAGAGGTTGAAGGTAAATAGCGAAGAATTGGCACAGTGGGGATGAGGTTTCCTCAGTTATATTGCTCTAGAGCAGACACAACTCTTTTCTGTCTGAAAACAGGCCCTGAACTCTGGATGGAGGGTACTCTCTTACCTTGGTGGATGCTTCAGCACAGTTCTCTATTTGAAAATTTCAAGCAGCTGGACCACAGATGAAAGGTTTGAGTTGGACCATTTCCCTCCTACCCAGTTGCTTACAAAGAAAAGGGAAACATTAATCCTCTTGAGAGCACCCCAAATACAAAAATAGATCTGAAGAAACAGAGCTGCTCTGGTAGCACAGCCATTTCTCTGGATTAAACGCTGATCCTAGAACTGGCTTTTGACAAGAGAAAAATCGAGCCTGGGGATATTTGACTTGACTTTAGTTTTCAAACATTCATCTTGATTCACACTGTAGTTTCTAACATCAGGAGCTTGCAAGTTAGCTGAGTCAGCTGTAATCAGAGTATCAAGGAAGCAATTGATTCCGTCTGGGGACTTGGGCCAAAGAACCATCAACTAAAGCATAGCAGCTAGTGCCTGTCAGTGGCGACATGCTTGTGGGAAGTCCTAGGAAAAAAATGCCATTTTCCAAATTAATCATTGTAAATAGCTGGGCCACAAGTATAACACTTCATTTCTTCTCTGTTACTAACACAATTAATGGATAAGTGCATGCAAAAGCACAGGGAAAAACATGCAGAAGTGTGGAGATTTGTGAAACAGTCATTTTTCTTATTTTATCCTTGGTTTCCTTCCCATCCAAGAACATTGAAAGGGAGCTTCATTTTAAGCTGATTATTGTCTAGATTCAGCTATAATGAGTTCCTCAAAACACCATGAGGCTTGCAATTGCTCTACTGGGTATTTATTGTTGGCTGGGTTCTCTTACAGCACACCAACAGGGTAACTCATCCTTTTTCTAGTTAGAAGAAAACTAAACTAAATCAAATTAAAAAATGTTTCTCTTGGAGCATTTCTTCTCCTAGGATGGATCATAGCAATTTGGTAATTATTCCTTCTCCTCTTTTCATGGGGGGGTAGGGGTAGTTGTAATGATTTGTGTGACTAGTTGGGAGAGACAGAACTGTGAAATAGAGTGGGATTAGATGATTCCATTGGAGAAAGTGACCTAGAACAGAGACTTTTCTACTCACATGTTCCATCAGTTATAAACTTAGATGCTTTGCTACAACAAAGGTAACCTCTACAATGTAAGCTCCTTAGTCTAGGCAATGATTGTGCACCACAGGGCTGTCCAAGGAAGTAGAAAGGCAGATATCACACAGAAAGCAGATCAACTTGTGCTTAGGCTTTATGAGGAATGAGGAACGGAGAAAGAGACAATGTGTACTGTGTTCACACTTGGGAGATGATCAAGGCTGGCATTAGGTTCACCATGCTGGCAGGGACTTTTGAGTTTGACTATTTCTATTTAATCTCTAATGAAGGCTCTGAGGAGAAAAAGGAAAATTGGAACATGGGAGGATGTCCAGAGACTAGGAGGGTAGAGAAGAGAAAGGAGAGACAGAGTTATAAGGAAGAAGGTAGGTAGACACTGTCATTGCCTAGAGGTTGCCCAGGCAGTGTAAGACACTGCAAGATACTTACTTTCTTGGGTGCCAAACAGAGCCTGGCTTGGCATGTAGATAGGGTAGTGTGGTCTTTAGTATTCTACAGTCTTAAGTCTACAGAGGGGGTACTTCATGTGAAAGAGAATGCCAAGAAGTTCTCAAATCTTTTGCTGGTTTAAAGTTTAGAGGAGGAAAGAGGATGTTCTAATGCTTTATTTTATTTTATTTTATTTTATTTTATTTTTTAACCAGAGCACTAATCAACTTTGGTTTATTGTGGTATGGGGGACTGAACCTGGGACTTTGGAGCCTCAAGTGTGAGAGTCTCTTTGCTTAACCATTATGCTATCTACACCCACCCTGTTCTAAAGCTTTATAGGCGAGGATGCTTCTACTCATAAAACTACACTATGCTCTCAGGATCAATCTTTGAACTCAGAGCAGTCTGTAGCTCTATGAAGTAAAACTAACCAGTAATTGCTATTTCAAAATGAGATGTTTTGAAGAATGTCAGAAAAGAAGTATAAACTAAGAAAGCATTCCAAAGAGGGGAACAAATAAGTGTATAGAACTAAAATATGAATTCACCCAATGCATGTAATGTCCCCTAGTCATGAATACAGGCTAGAAACTACCTAGTCACATACTCTTTGTGGTTACAGGAGCTTTTTCAGAAAATGAGGGTCATGGGAGTCCGGCGGTAGCGCAGCGGCTTAAGTGCACGTGGCACAAAGCGCAAGGACCAGCATAAGGATCTCGGTTCCAGCCCCTGGCTCCCGGCCTGCAGGGGAGTTGCTTCACAAGCGGTGAAGTAGGTCTTCAGTGTCGGGCTAGCTTCGCGGGCGAGAGAGATGACCAGGGACTCATGGCTGAGTGGGATGCAGTTCAGTCTTTATTGATGAGGAATGCAGTGCAAGCTAGCTAGCTCTAATCTCAATCCTGTCCTATATATATCTCCTGAGGCGGAAGTGTCAGGAAGAGGAAGTAAGTAGGATAGGGGGTGGGGAGAAGGAAAAAGCGCAGGAACCAGTTGGGATTAAACCAGTGTGGGCAAAACAATGATTATGTAAATAGACCACAGCAGCAAGCAACAGAAGGGGTCTTAGAAGCAGAATTGAGAAGCAGACCAACACTTCAGGTGTTTATCTTTCTCTCCCCGTCTCTGTCTTCCCCTCCTCTCTCCATTTCAAACACAAAATAATAAAAAATAATAATAAACAGTGAAAATTAAAACAAATAATTAAAGAAAAAGAAAATGAGGGTCACCAATGGTCTTCTAGATGGGGTGTTTCACCCCTTTTCCTACTGCAGGAGCACATCAGATTTTCATTGCTATTGGAAAGTGGGAAGGATTAGTCTTGCTTTTGCTCCAGAGCTGAAGAGGCTGGCTAGAAAGCTGTTTCTCTACCCCTCTTTAAGGTTTGTCTTCATTAGAATGACCTGGCCTCTGCTTAGCATTTTTAGTGCTGACAATAGCTACCCCAGGACCTACGGGATTGTTTCTTAACAACTGATGACCCACCCTTAGGATTTAGAATACAGCTGTGCTCTCTAAGAATAGCAAGGCAGAGCCTGTACATACCAGGCATACTCATCCAATCCTCTGAAGTGGCTTTGGTTACCTTTTGGGTAGAGCTGGGAGGAGGAAGCTAACAGGATGGAAGTAATGGTGAGGTCCCCAGCAGACACCACTGGCAAAGAGCCTGTGATTCCTGAAGTGATCCCAGTCTCTTTGAATAAGAAGGAATAGCTGTTAAGCTCAAAACTATAAGATGGGAAAAAAGTTAACCAGGGTGCATATGTTGAAGGCAGCAGAGTATCATGGTTAAATGAGTGTGATTTAAGGGCAGGAATATCCAGGTCAAAGCTGTGTCTTTCCAGGTTGGGGGTATGGATTGACCTGCCAACATGCATGCCCAGCAGACAAGCAATTAAAGAAGCCAGAACTCCCACCTTCTGTACCTCAAAAATAATTTTGATCCATACTCCCAGTGGGTGAGAGACGATAGGGGGAAGATGACCAGATGGCTCTGAACTCCAACTCCATCAAGACCCAGAGAGAGAAGGGGAAAAAGGGAGGGACATTTGGATGTAGTAATAGGTGAATTGGAAAGGAAGAGAAGATGGGAACTAAAAAAATAAATAAATAAATAAAATAAAAATAAGGGGCAAATATATACAAATATAGATAGATAGTTGTAGAAATAATAGTTAATCCTTATCTTTAACCTTAATAGTTTGCAGTGAGTCAATAAATGAAGCACGCAAGTAGAAAGACCTACAAATACACCTTAGAGTACCTAATGAAACAGTTTATACTTAGACCTAGATATCCTCCTCACTTACTTTCTGTTACATATCCCTCAATCATTCCAAAGCTAAACTTGTCAGACAAAGTAAGGACTACAAAAGCTGAATAAGGGAAAGAGACTGGCACACTTTAATGGTGACTCTTTAGTTACTACCAGGCCACCCCATCACCTGGGTCCTAGTCAAGGACTCGTGCAATTCCCACACAGACATGATGAGCCTAGACCTCTAACATATCCCTCTTGCTACTGTCACTGGTCATCTCCATCAGAAACAACATAATGGACCTCTATCTGGGCCCCTATAGGACTTTGCCCTCTATGTAGACCAATAATGGTAGGGAATGTTCCATTCTCTGAAGGGAGGTTGGTTGGACAACATACTCTACATACCACTCGAGGAAGATGAGTCCTTAAATTAGTGCAGCCTGGAATGTTCCTAGCCATGACCACAGAATGTGAGCTCAGAATTACAGAGATGCAGAGGTTACATAGGCTCCCGTGCTGAATATGGGCCCCAGATCACATCGATGGAGTTAATAGTTAACAATATTTATATATTTTCCCCATATTTGGGAGCTACTCTCTTTCCTGATCCAGCCCTCTAGTCCTTTTTTTCCAACTATGACATCATCTCCTCTGACAAAAACCTAGGTCCACCTGCACAATAGATGTCAGGCACAGGCAAAAACTAGTACCATCACGGGCCCCTTGAAATATACCTAAAATAGACCTACTAGCTTTTTCCAAAATGGAGACCCCAAATCTTCATCTGCAACATTCTTCCCTTTAGGGTGATGATTAGTCAACAATTTGTTCTGCTTTATATCTTAACTCCTTTTCAGCCAGCAGGTTCCAGATGCTACCATGATGCCAACCTGACTTTCCTGGACAGACGACCCCAACATGTGTCTTGGAGCCCCACCTCCCCATATCCCTGCCCGACTAGAGAAAGAAAGAGAGGCTGGGAGTATGGATCGACCTGTCAATCCCATGTTTAGTGGAGAAGCAATTACAGAAGCCAGACCTTCCACCTTCTGCATCCCATAGTGATCTTGGGTCCATACTCCCATAGGGATAAAGAATAAGGAAGCTATCAAGGGAAGGGATTGAATATGGAGTTCTGGTGGTAGAAATTATGTGGGAATGTAACCCTCTTATCCTATGTTCTTGTCAATATTTCCATTTTATAAATAAAAATAAAAAAAGAGAATTGCTGAAGCTTACAATGGAGGGATTGGGGAGTCAGAACTCTAGTGGTGGTAATGGTGTGGAGTTGTACCCCTGTTATCTTGTAATTTTTTAAGTCAACAACAACAACAATAATAGCTTTGTCTCTCTAACAGGTTTTGCTGTGTGAGTTTATATAAGATCCTGGATTATTTCTGAGCTTTGGTTTCCTCCATCTATCAAGCAGTGATTCCAGTGGCATTGGCTCATGAGTCAAATGCAAAGTATAAGTAATAAGAAGATGTATAGAAGACCTCCCTGGGCAGATGACCCACCAATGTGTCCTGGAGCCCTGCTTCCCCAGAACCCTGCCCCATAAGGGAATGAGAGAGACAGGCTGGGACTACGGATCGACCTGCCAACACCCATGTTCAGCACAGTAGCAATTACAAAGTCAGACCTTCCACCTTCTACATCCCACAATTACCTGGGTTGATACTCCCAGAGGGATAAAGAATAGGAAAGCTATCAAGGGAGGGGATGGGATGCGGAGTTCTGGTGGTGGGAATTGTGTGGAGTTGTACCCCTATCCTATGGTTTTTGTCAGTGTTTCCTTTTTATAAATAAAAATTAAAAAAAAGGAAGACTTATTATAGCACATAACACTGGAAGAATTCTGTAAATAAGAGGAGAAAAGTAAAAGAAACCAATGAAAGCTTCCCTTGTAACCAGAGGCAAGGTGATTTGAGCTTGAGTTGCTACAGGGAACATCTCTCAATCCACGAAGGCATGATCAGGGAATTGGTCACATCTTGCCCCTCTAGTTCAAGCAATGGGCTTTTTTTTTTTTTTTTTTTTTTTTTTTTTTAAGCTTCATGTTCAGTTTTCAGTGAATCCTCCAGTCAGGCAGTTCAAAGAGGATCTTCATGAAGTTTAGAAGGTCACTGAGCTGAACTTCTTTGTTTTTAAACACTGATATTTTGCCATCTTAAAATGGAAAGATAGTGAATGGTCAGAGGTGTTTAGATAGCATCTGATACACACAGTACAAGCTTAGCAATTATTGCCAAGAAGGGCAGTTTACAAAAGTAAATGACAGGACAATATTTTCGTAAATTACTGCAAATAGGAACATTAATATTCAAGACAGAATTGATATTCAGTGGCCTTAGGTGCAGTGACCACAAGCTATTTTAGATACAGATTCCATGCTGTCCCAGAGTGACAGAGAGGGACAGACCTAAGGGACGTTTATCCCTTTGTGCCAGGGGATGAAGAAATGGGGCACTTTTTTTTTTTTTTTTTTTAAGAAAGCACATTTCAAGGTGAGCAAAGGAATGATTCTTTTTTTTTTTTTTTTAAATGTGTTTTAAGGCAATCTTAAAAAAAACATACTATATTGTGATGTATGTAAATCCTTAAGGTGTTATACTCTTATATAGCAAAAGATTATTTGTATACTTGAAATCTCAGAAATAGCAGACTGTTCAAATCGTGAGGCACCTATATCAAAACCTACTGCACAGTTTTAATATAGTTTAGCTTGGTCTGAAGTTTGCATGGGAATGCCAACTGAATGTCCTCAAAGGAGGGTGTGTTGAGGGGGTGGTAGGGAAGTGTGGAAGGAAACTATCAAAGCAGAAGGTCTTTGTGAATAAGACTGGATTTTGAAAAAAACACTGGGAATAAAAAATATTCTGATGTACATATTCTGATGTAAAACAGAAGTCATACTCCTAGAGTGTTAAAGAATAGAAAAGCTATCAGGGGAGGGGATGGGATACAGAGTTCTGGTGGTGGGAATTGTGTGAAGTTGTACCCCTCTTATCCTATGGTTTAGTCAATGTTTCCTTTTTATAAATAAAAAAAGAAAAGAAAAAAAAGAAGCCTCTAAATTGCAAGGCAAACTAAACTTTGCAGGATCTTTTCATCACAAGGAATGGCTTTTGAATCTGTTTTGCTGTTTGTAAATTAAAACAATGCTGGAAACACTCTCACCTCTTTCTCACTAAGCCTGTCAGGCAGTGTGACACAGGGACCCCCTGAGTTGGTGATCAGATTAGTTGCTGACTGCCACAGAACATTCTAGCCTCAGAAGAGAGGGGACAGAAGAGCTAGCTGGATGCAGAGGGACTGACCACATACACCTCAGTGAATAGTTCTTGGTTTGGAAGAAGAGAAAATGAAACAGAAGAAAAATCTGAAAATAGTGGTTTTGAATCTATTTTCAGTTCTGTCTTTGAAGTTTATGACTTGGTAGGTAGCTGAAAAAGCAAAAGCACTCCTGAACTTTTCCTCCTGGTTATTCCTTGGCTTTTTAATTTTATTATCCCCCCCCCACCCCTGTGTGAAAGCACAGACTCAAATCAGTCAGACAGAGCACTGTCATGCTGAGAAGGAAAACAACGGAACTGATGTGGCAATAAACAAATGCTGACTTTGGGGTCATTCTAAACTTCTCTCTCTCTCTCACCCATCACACTGTGCGTCAGCAAATACCTCAAATCCATCAAAAATAATTCAAAACATTTCAGAATCTGACAACTTCTCTCTTCCACTCCCACTCCATTCCACCCCAGTCCTAGCCAGCAATAATTCTGGTCTCCTAACAAGTCGCCTACTTCCACCACTAGCTTTTTTCCCCTCTCCTCAATTGGTCTCACCCTAGCATCCTTAGTGATTAGTCAGTTAGATGATGTCACTCCCTTCTCCTTGAACAACCCTACAGTGTTTCTCCAGGTTCAAGTAAAAGTTAAAGCCTTTAGGATTACCCATGAGATAGATACCTATCTGGCTATGCTTACCTTGAATGTCTTGCCTCATTTCTTTTCCCTCTCTTATCTCACTCATTCTGCTCAAATCACACTGGCCATTCTGGGTTTCTTGAAAGCACTGATGACTATGTCATCTCTGGTCTATAGCATGTTGGTACCTCTGCCTGGTATGTTCCTCCTCTAGAGACTCATAAGTCCACTCTCTTAGCACCTTTAAGTATTTGTCTGGATATTACCTTCTCACTGAAACTTTTCTGACTAGCCTATTTAAAGTTGTAGCTGTTATCTCTAAACCAAGTTCATATTCTCAAAAGTATTTCTCACCATCTAACGTACATTATTATTTTGATAATCTGTTGCTTTCCACTAGCAAGCAAACTCAGTTTTGTTAATTTTGTTAATGACTGTATCCTCAGAATCTTGCAGGGCTCAACAAGTCATTGCATTTGTAGTTTTCAGGTAAGATGAGGTTATATAACTCTTTGACATCCTTCTTGTTGGGGCCTCAAAGTCAAAGTAGTTTAGTTTTTCCCCTACCTGAGCACCCAATGGGGCTGAAGGTTCACATGTAGGAGCCTATGAACTGTCTGAAGATAAGTGGAGAAAATGTGATGAACCTGGTGCTCCTATTCCAAAGGCAGAGACAGAAAATCAGGTACCAATCATTCCACTGTTGCCTATCACCAGGGTGATAAGATGGACGACTGTGAGAAGAGCCTTTGTGATAGAAGAGCAGGTGTGGTGAGAACAGCAGAGAGCAGAGCAGGGAAAGACGGGCTTTGATTCCTCTTTCATTATTAAGGTGCTCCATATCCATCAAGGTTTAACTAAAGGTTAAAGGTTTCTATCCTGACATCTACACCATTCATTCCTATGTGGAATTTCATCATTCTCACGACACTCTGAACCCGACCATACTCCTTATTTCTGTTTGATGCCCACACATCTACTTCATTGGGAAAGGAATTGCTCCACCACTTTGAATCAGTTTAAGTCAATTCAAAGTGTCTTAGAATAATTCTAGGCATAGAAGTAAGATAAATTCACTAGACTGAAGTGATTCTTTCCCTATGATAAACTCCCTTGGAAAAGTCTGGGTTTACTTTTGAGTTTAAATTACAACAACAACAATGAAAACAAATAAGCAAACAAAAAACAAAACAAAAAAAGCCCCTTGTATTCTGTACACATTAACCACATTTTTATATGTATTAGGTAATGCTTTAGTGAATAACAGATCCAACTGGTGCCTTTATAAAATTCACAGTCTGTAGCCAGAGAAAGACCAGAAACAAGGACTTAAGATTCATACTCTGATGGTGAGGGCATTCTCCAGAGAGTATGAAATCTTAGAGAACAGCAAATAGACATAGACTTGAGTCTGTCTTCCAAGATGGCAGGAACTACATGTATTAGCTTGAAGGAATAAATTCCTCTTTCATTTGGGAACCGTTTTTGTAAGGCAATTTATTCATCTCATAGGAACTTGTCTAATTTTTATATTTCAAAGTAAACTATAAAATAATAATTTCATCTTATAACCCCCAAAGATAGTTTAATTATTCATAAACTGATTTTAAGATACAACGTCTATTGTACTTTTATGAAGGAATATAAAAAGCAATTTATTCAATGACTACATTGATACTACTGAAGATTAGGCTAATAATGTAATAAATTATTTTGTAAAGTGTTTTTAGTAAAAGAGGGTGGCTGCAGGGTAGATACTCCCAAGATTTACTGCAAAAGAATTCATATATATATATATCACAGTATATGCCTAAGGAGTTTTTTAGTAAACATTCTTTGAATGAACGACATAAAGTGAAATAATTTAATTATTGTTATATTTATAGATTTAATTATAGAAATAATTTATGGTAATTAATGGGAGAATATATATTTATATATCAAAGGGTGGCCAAATCTGTCACACAATGAAATGAAGCAACAAGGTTTTCTCATTAAATTTCTTAAAATAATTTTTCCATGAGAATAACTTTTGGTTTACCCAGAAAGAATGCATCAATCCACAGGTAAACTGTATTGTTCTTTATAGATAGAAACAGAGAAGCTGGTCTTGAACTAGGTCACATACATGGCAAAGCCACATACTATCCAAGTAAGCTATTTTGCTGACCCAATAAATTACTTTTATCGCTTCCTCTGGCAGAATCACTGAAAGTCTCAGAGTGCTTCTGTGAGTGTTTTAGAAAATTTACAATGTGTTTCAAAAGTTGGTATCTTAAAGACCGCTTTTTGTTATTTATTTCAATTTCCTGTCTCTCTAAGGACTTAGCCTAATTAGTTATCTTCAACCTTCACTCCTTTCAACTTCCTTCATCATATAATCATGGCCAAATCTCTCAACTTGGGGACCTTTCTCGAATGGCACATTAGCTGTGCTGCCATCTCTTGCTTTTCCTTTTATAGATGAGGTTCTGGAAAGACCAATTTATTGGGGTGCCTTCACATTATAATGGTTCCTATGTACGCTGGGGCTTGGTGCTTCTGCTACGAATCCACTGCTCCTGGAAGATATTTTTTCCATTTTATTGGATAGGACAGAGAGAAATTGAGAGAGGAGGGGGAGATAGGGAAAGATAAAAAAAAGACACCTGCTTCACCACTCATGAAGTGGAAACACTAAGGTGGGGAGCGGGGGCTCAAACCCCAGAGCGGGTCCTTGCATTTAATATCATGTGCCCTTAACCAGGTGTGCTACAGCCTGCCCCCTCCTATGTAAACTTCCTAACTCTGCATCTGTTAGCATTGTTCCATTTACTCCTGGTCAGTTTTTCCCCCTTTATTGGGGGGGGGATTTATAGTTTACAGTCAACAGTAAAATACAGTAGTTTGTACAGGTGTAATATTTCTCAGTGTTCCCCATAACAATTCAACCCCCTCTAAGTCCTCCTCTGCCATCATTGCCATCCAGGACTTGAACCATTCCCCCCCACCCTAGAGTCTTTCACATTGCTGCAATAAACCAAACCTAGGCCAAATTCTGCTTTGTTTTCTAATTTTTCAGCCCCTTCTCTCCCGTTATTAGTGATATGATACCGATACACAAGGGAGTAGTCTGGTGTCTTCAGTCTTTTGGAAGAGTTTTGAAAGTAGAGGTATTAACTCTTCCTTGAAGTTTTTGTAAAAGTCATCTGTAAAACCATTTGTTCTAAGACTTTTATTGTTGGGAAGGCTTCTGACAACTGTTTCAATTTACTTGGCTGTGATTGGTGTGTTCATATATTCTAATTATTCTTTGTTTAATTTTGGAAGTTTGTAGGTATCTAGGAACTCATCCATTTCGTCTAGGTTCTCTAGTTTGGTGGCATATAGTTGTTTATATAAGCCCCACATGATATGTTGAATTTTTATGGTGTCTATTGTGATATCTCCTCTTTCATTTACAATTCTATTTATTTGAGTCTTCTTCTTCCACTCCCCACCTTTTTTTTGTGAGTCTGGATAAGGGCTTGTCAATTTTGTTTACTCTTTTGAAGAACCAAAATTTTGCTTTATTGATCTTTTGTATGGTTATCTTATTTTCAATGCTATTTATTTCTGCCCTAATTTTAGTTATTTCAGTCCTTCTGGTTGCTTTAGGGTTTCTCTCCTTCTAATTGCAGTCAGGTTGTTTATTTAAGCTTTTTCTTGTTTCCTTTTTAAAAATTTTTTTAATTACCTTTATTTCTTGGATAGAGACAGCCAGAAATCAAGAGGGGAGGGGGGAGGGGATATAGAGGAAGAGAGTCAGAGAGACACCTGCAGCACTGCTTCTCCACTTGTGAAGCTTTCTTTCTTAGTTTTCTCTAGTTCATCCTTGATCTTGCTAATTCTACTTTCCACCCCATTTACTCTGTTCTCTCTCCTCTCCATTATTTTCTGTAACTCAACTATTTTGTTACCCTGCTCTTATACTGTATTAGTTTGTTCAGCTAATTGTGCTTTAATAACTTTTAAAAATTATTTTTATTTATTTATTGGATAGAGACAGCCAGAAAAAAGAGAGGAGGAGGGTAAGTTAGAGAGGGAGAGAGACACCTGCAAACCTGCTTCATCACTCGCAAAGCTTACCCCTTGCAGGTGGGGACCAGGGGCTCAAACCCGTGTCCTTGTGCTCTGTAATATGTGTGCTCAACCAAGTGTACCACCACCTGGTCCCTGCTAGTTGTGCTTTTAGCTCAGCTATTTCAGCTTTCAGCTAATTACCTCAAGATAATTGATGTTTTCTTTCAGAGTCTCATTTGCTGTTCCCCTGTTTCTGATGATAGTACTGTCAAAAGCTTTTCTCACTCCCATGACTAGTGCCTCCATTAGTATTTGGATGTTGTCCTCATTCTTATGTGCTCTTATCTTTGGGGCATTCAAAAAGGGTGACAGAGGACCTAGTGGGGATAGTATTATTATATGGAAAACTGGGGAATGTTATGCAAATAAAAACTATTGTATTTACTGTTGAATGTAAAACATTAATTCCTCAATAAAGAAATTAAAAAAAAAATAAAAAGAATGAAACCATGTTTTCTGTGTGTGAGGGCCCACAGGCTAGTTGAAAAGATGACAGTCAAAGTCTCTGGGCTGGCAAAATAGCTCACTTGGATAATGTGCTGCTTTGCCAGGTGCGAGACCCAGCCTCCATGGCACTGAAAGAAGCTTTGGTGCTGCAATCTCTTTCACTCTCTGTCTTTCTGTTCCTATCCTATAAAGAAAAAAAAAAGGAATAAACTTCTGAGGATCTATGTGTCATGACTACGTGTATACGTAGTGCCTGTAGTGCTTGTAGCAAGAAAATATATCAAGAGTTTACTTTCCTTCTGAGAATACAGAGAGAAGGAAGAACTGGAAGCACAGTGCAGGAAGCTCACCAGACTTTTTGTATTTTATTAATGCTGTGATTAAATTTCCTCTGTCTAATAGTTTTTACAGTTAATGATTGTCTATTTTGAGAATCTGCTTAAAAAGAGATAATCTTATCATGTTCAGGCAAAGCTGGAATTTTACACCCATCCCCCCATACACCAAAATTTGTAGTAGGTATTAGATAGTAATTGACAATATCTCAGGAAAAAGGCTAGCTTGTTGACCTAGACTGAGGTCCACATTGCTGGAGAGCTAATGTTATTCTACCATTTTTAGTTCACTTGCTTTTTATTATTTCAGAAATTTGATTTTCTGAACTGTTCCATCTTTACACAAATTCTCAAAGGGGTTTATCTGGGCTCCACTGACATTCTGAGTCAGGAAGGGGCTGCCACCTTGAGAAATAAGAAGGGGAAACACAGAGTAGAACTTGGACTAGCTTTGGTGTATTGCCCTAAAGTAAAGTATTCTGGGGGTGGGGTAGGGTTGTGGGGGCCTTTTAGATTCTGGTGCATAATGGTGGAGGAAGACACAGTTTAAATGTGAGAGTGTTTTGCTGAAAACTGAGAAATTTTACGCAAGTACCAATAACTGTCCCTACTGTAAACCATTAATCCCCCCCAATTAAAAAAAAAGGTTTAAATATCTTCCTCTGGTTCTCACCCCTTGCAACTTGTGGCTATTTAAAAAATAAAATAACAAAGAGTCACATCACTCAGGCTGGTCTCAGATCCCAAGACTTGACAATATTAAACCCCACAACCACTGAATCAGTGGGAAAGATCTCTTCAGAATCAGTTTCCTAAATTTCACATCTTTTTTTTTTTTAATTTTACATCTTTAATAATTCTCTATAAATAGGCTATGGAATTATTCATTTGGGTGAAGTTAAAATTTTAAATTATATTTATTTATTGGATAAAGACAGCGATAAATTGAGAGTGAAGGGGGAGACAGAGAGGGAGAGATAAAGAAAGACACCTGTAGCAAAGCTCCCCCCCCACAGGTGGGGCCCAGGGGCTCAAACCCGGGTCCTTGCGCATTGTAACATGTGTATTCAACCCTTTGGATAGGGTTTTAATTGATTTGAATAAGTACATGTTGAATGATTACTCTGACTTGTATTTGAAAAACTAAACTTTTTTTTTAAAAAAAAAATAACGCAGTTATAGACTGGGCTATAATTATTCAGTACAAGCTACTGTTTCACATACATATATCATTTGTCACCTGACGTTCACAAATCTGTGAATTGTCAGTTAATCTGAATCTTTATTTTCATTCTTTTTTTTTGTTTTGTTTTCATTACACAGTAATTTCGTGCCTGTGAATATCATTTGAAATGTGACTTTTGCAACAGAAGTGCTGACACATGCTGAAATTTCCTAACTATATGCAACTAAAGACTTAGTGGCCCATGACTAAAATGAGATGATTCAATGAATTTCAGATTTAATCAAAGGAGAAACTTGCCCTGCTTAGTTGAACATGTCAACCTCCTGGTATAGCAGATTTCCACCTTTTTTTTTCTTTAAAGAGGAAGCTTCACAGGAGTGGGAAATTACATGATTAATTTACAATAACAGTATTTAATTTTGACTGATGGAAACAACATTTTCAGCTCTAGGGATGTCAGAAATAGACAAAAAGAAGAATCTAAAACTTGCCTTCTACTGCCAGTTAACACCATATGCAAGGGGGTAAGATCTACCTTTACTTGCCAAGTCCAATCTTTTTGCTTTTACTGTGGATAGTCTCAATCATGAAAATAAGCTGAGATGAAAAGTTGGATGTATTCCAATTAAAAACTTCCTTGGTTCTGGTTTTCAGGAAGACTCTGGATTTTCTAGGCAGCTGGTATGGTCTTTTCAATAGGTTGGATGTTAGCTACCAGCAGGTTAGCTCGGTTATGCACTGTCACTAGGCCACTGTCTTCCCAAGATCCAGCACCAGGGAGATAGTTGGAAGAATACATCACTAAAAAGAAACCAATGTCGTTAATAACTGGTGAATCAAATACATTTATTTTTGGGTCAGGTTCAGTCTTATAGGGAACATCTTGTTCCAGTGCCTAGGAAAATCCTCTGGTTATGGAAAATTAGCTTGCATGAGTTAAACCATAAACCTGGAATGAATGAAACACATTGTAGCATTGGAAATGGTGTCTTTGCCCAATAGAGACACTTTGGTAAGTGGATGGTAGAAACTGAACTTGTAGTGTACGTCTGAGACTTTCTGCAAAGATGTCAATGAACTTGAGGCAAGAAGGGCACACACTGTGATGGAAATTGGATATTCTGTGGAGGAGAAATAGATTTGTCTTTTAATTTGGAGAGGACAAGGAAGTTGATTGTAACTGAGCCCTGGCTTTAAATCAACTATTTTTTTCCAACAAGTAAACTAGAAAGTTGATATTATTACATCATCAGGGCTTATTTGCCTTGTAATGAAGCCATTCTGTTCAAAGAACTTATTTAAATATGTTGTTTAATGCTCTCTCATTTGCTGCTCATGTAACCATATACTGGAGCAACTCCTTTGGAGGGTAATTTGTCAATATCTTTAAAAATTTACATTTGTATATCTTTTCATCTGGCATTTTATTTTTGAAATTTAGTTTGTATGTGTATATCTTCTACCTAGTAGAACTTATCATATGGGCAAAGAAGATGATAAAGTGTCATGATAACTAAACAACAATAGAAATATTTTAAATTTTCTTCAAGAGTGGATTAGTTGAACTCATCATGGGAGAGTCATACAGTAGAATACTATGCAACTGATAAAATTAGGAAAGTTTTAAAAAGACTGATAAAAAATACATTTAAGATATTATTAGGGCCTGGCAGATAGCTCACTCAGTAGAATACATAGATTACTAAGCATAAAGCCATGGGTTTGAGCTATGAAACCATATGGGAGCATCTTGGGTAGCATTGGGGAGCTCCATGAATGGTAGAGCAGTGTTGTGATGTCTCTCCTCTCTCTGTATCTCTCTTTCCTTCTCTTCCTTTTTCCAAAAATAGAGTGAGAAAACTGGCCCAGAGAAGGCTACTGAGCAGTGATATTGTGCATCCAAGAGGCCCTGATGGTGCATTAAAATATGTTAAGGAATAAAATCCAGATACAGACCCATGAATAAGAGGAAAGAGAGAATATATTTTAAAACAATACAAGTGGTTGACTCTAAGGAATGGATGGAATCTGGGGTAAAAGAGACACTTATTTACATTACCTTTCCTTATCATATTTTGTTTTTCACCTCCATTTGTACATGTAATTTTTTATAGTAAAAAAATTCCATAAAATATTAATTCACTATTTAAAATGTTTACTGTGCTAACAGTTTTTGTATGTTTATTTATTGCTAGGGGTTAGACCTAGGGTCTCATACATTCAAGGGGCACTTTCTACACTGAGCTACATTCCTACTCTTAAAAAGTTGATTTTGTAACTATAAGGGAGTACAATTTTTGTTCTCTTAAGGTCTATTCCAAAGGAACTGTCTAATGTACTATTTGCTTTATATTTAACTACACTAATAAAGAATTTGACTGTGAACTGGATCAAATAATACACAATCCTTTCATCTCAGACACCATGGCCCAGAAACCTATCTCTTGAAGTCTTGGTATTAGTTCAACCAACCAAAATGCAAAATCAAGTTTTCCGAAGGTGTAATTATAAAGGCAGAGTTCAAACAAGTACCTGCAGTCACTTTAATAAAAAGCATCAGTACAGAATCTTGTACTCAAAATTGGAGAGATCATCAAAGTTTCACTTTTCTGGCTTCTCCACAGAAGGGGACTCACTCCTTCCTGAGGCATGCCAACGTTTCCCTGACCATGTCTGTGGGAAAGTCCTTCCAAAGCTGAGCTCTCTCTGGATCAATAAAGGTATATCATCTTCCCAGCTTTTTCAGCCTCTGGGAAGAGGTGGATTTAAGGGCATTGCATAGAATTTCTCTCTTCTTGAAAGAAAGATCCTAGGCTGCCAGTGCCAACTACCCACAGGGGGTCAGTCCCAGAAAGAGACTATAATAATAACTTCTAAAACACTGCTCAGTTGCTGCCATCTGATGTTACAAACTTGTTCACCTTAGCATTTAACAAACTTCATTTTCTAGACTTTCATTCAAACTAGATGGAGGGATCAAAACCTTCTTAGACAAACAACAGTTAAAGGAGGCAACCATCACCAAGCCGGCCCTGAAAGAGGTTCTAAAAGACCTCTTATAAACAAGAACATCACTATAATACTTGCAATATATCAGAGCAAACAAAAATTTTTTTTTGAACAATGGCACTACAATACATTAAATCCATAATATCATTAAACATCAATGGCTTAAACTCACCCATCAAAAGGCACAGGGTGGGGGGATGGATCAGAAAACATAACCCAACCACATGCTGCTTGCAAGAATCCCATCTGTCATAACAAGATAAACACAGACTTAAAGTGAAAGGATGGAAAACTATCATACAGGCTAACGGACTACAAAAAAGGGCAGGAACAGCCATTCTCATCTCAGACACGATAGATTTTAAATTAAATAAAGTAACAAACTTCATTTCCAAGTTTGCTTGAAACTAAGTGCAGCTGTGTAACTGAATTAAAAAAACAAATAAATAAAAATCATGTCACAAGGGAAAATTATGAAATTTGAAAAAAAATTAATAACTCTGACACCATCTCTCCAGCCAATACCTTTGGCCCATCTGCATGTTAGCTGCTGGGCTCAGGCAAAAATTAGTAAATGGTCCCTTTGGAATACACTTAAAATAGATTTCCTAACTTCATCCAAAATGGAGACCCCAAATCTCAATCTGCTCTATTCTTGCCTTTAGGTTCCTGATTATTAAATAATTTGTTCTGCTTTATATCTTAATGTTTTTCATTCACAAAGTTGTAGATGCTAGTTACCATGATGTCATCCTGACTTCCCTGGGAAGATGACCTCACCAATGTGTCCTGGAACCCTACCTCTCCAGAAACCTACTCCACTAGAGAAAGAAACACGTTGGGTATAGAAACAGGCTGAGTATGGATCGACCAGCCAATGCCCATGTCCAGAGAAGCAATTACAGAATCCAGACCTTCCACCTTCTGCATTCCACAATGATCCTGGGTCCATGTTTCCAGAGGGATAAAGAATAGGAAAGCTTCCAATGGAGGGGATGGGATATGGAACACTGCTGGTGGTAATTGTGTGGAATTGTACCCCTCTTATCCTATGGTCTTGTCGATTATTATTAAATCAATAAAATATTTATCTCTTTATTTTGGATAGGGACAGAAAGAAACTGAGAAAGGGGGAGTAGAAAATTAGAGAGAGGGGAGAGAGAGAGAGAGAGAGAGAGGGAGGTACATCACTGTTTCACTGCTCATTAAGCTCTCTTTGCAAGTGGGGACCAGGGGCCTTGATATTAGCTCAGGATATGTGATCTCAACCAGGTACACACCACCCAACCCCTTGGGTAGATTTTAATGAGAGGGCCTAAAGGCAAGCCTCCATATAAAGAAGACGAAATAACTTGAAAGCCATTTTGGTTCTTCTTCCTCCTGGAATACAGATGTAATGACTAGAGTTTCAATAGCAGCCATCTTGGACCACTAAGTGCCATCACAGTTGAAAGTCATATACAAGGATGATAGTGCAGGGGGATGGAAGGACCCTGGGTTTTGGGTTAGTATAGAGCCTACACATATGCCATGTGTAGTCTGTCTCAGGATCACTTTAACTTGAAAGAGAAACTTTCATTTAGCTTAAGCCATCGTTAGTCTGAATCTTCTGCTATACACAACTAAGCCTGCACTACCTAGTATATCAGTGTATATAACAGTCTCATTCATTCAAACAGGGATTAACATATAACATGAAGGCCACAGACAACACCATGGGTATGTTTTAGGATTATATTCTTTCAGAGGATACATCTTGGACAATGGAAACGGTTGAACAGTATTCCACAATTTGATTTATATTTATAACAGCATTAGACTGTGTCATTGTAGATAACAACATCAAAATAACTGGCTAGACTAGTGACCTTATGTTTCTAGTGACCTTATGTTTCTTTTGTTTCTTTGAAATAATGGGGGTTTTCAAAACTCACTCACATGCCTAATTTAGAATCCCATGATTCATGTAAGGCATTATTAGTTTCTCAGTGTGATTGTAGGTCTCACGGTTGCCATGAAACATCAGCCTTAATGAAATTAAGGAAAAGATGATCATTATTTTAGCCCTTTATATCACAACAGCTCTTTCTACCATTTTTTCTCTTTTACAAATGAGTAAAAATTGACTTTTTGAATAGTGATGAAATTATTTTTCTGGAAATGCCTTCTGTTAATGAGCTTAGGACAGTACAAAACAGACAGTTCTCCTATATATAGCTTCTATGCAAGATATTAGTCAGAAATTTTGTTTATCTACCTATTACATGTCTCTACAAAGTCTACTTCCAAAGAATAAAATTTAGTAGCTCTATATACTGCTCTATATACTATATACTGGTTGAAAGGTACTATCCTATTTTAGTTCACTTGTTCCACTATACATTTTTTCTTGTGAAGTAACTTTCTTTTCTTAAAAAAATCATTTGTTTTTTTTAATGAGAGAGATACAGAGAGAAAGATACATACACAGAGAGAGAGAAAAAGAGACCAGAGCATTGCTTAGCTCTGGCTTATGGTGGTGCTGAGGACTGAACCTGGGACCTTTGGTGTCTCAGGAATGAAAGTCTTTTTGCATAACCATTATGTTGTTTCCCCAGTCCTTTGAAGTAATTTTTTTCATTTTATTTATTATTAATGAGAAATACAGGAGGAGAGAGAGAAAGAACCAGACATGTTTCTGGTACATGTGCTGCCAGGGATCAAACTCAGGACCTCATGCTTGAGAGCCCAATGCTTTATCCACTACGCCACCTCCTGGACCACTAAAGTAATTTTCTATATCTTAATTTAGAGTTATTTTAATAAGGAAATCAAGTTCAATTTACTTATGACTTCCCGGAGTACAGATGGTATGAAATTTGGTTATCTATAGACAAAAAATAAAATATGGGTTATAATTTCAAGCAAAAATTGGAGATTTCTTTTTGGAGACTATATATATCATTACTCTATGAAGAATAGAAGGATGGCCCATATGGTGGGCATAAGGTCATTAAAGATTAGTTCTAGAGCCACTGGTGTCCCTGAAAACATTCTGTTACACAGAAGGAAATAGAGTCTATCAGGTCTAGCAAAAATGTCTCATACAGACTAGGTACTGTTAGGGTGACATGTTAGAATCAGGTAGCTGTTTAGATAGTTGCCATTTTGGGAAACTGAAACAAGGCAATGAAGATGTTTCCTCTTTTGAGGAGCTGCTCTCACTTCCCAGTGTTGAGACAGATGTTTTCTATTGGATTCTTCCCCCAGCATTTTCTTTTTCTTTCTTTTCTTTTCTTTTCTTTTCTTTTCTTTTCTTTTCTTTTCTTTTCTTTTCTTTTCTTTTCTTTTCTTTTCTTTTCTTCCTTCCTTTCTTTCTCTTTCTTTCTTTCTTTCTTTCTTTCTTTTTTTCTTTCTTTCTTTCTTTCTTTTTCTTTCTTTCTCTTTTTCTCAGGGATTGCTAGGGCTCAGTGCCTGCACCACGAATCTACTGCTCCTGGAAGCCATTTTTTCCCCTTTTGTTGCCATTGTAGTTGTGGCTATTATTGTTGTTTTTGTTGATGTTATTGTTGTTCGATAGCACAGAGAAATGGAGAGAGGAAGGAAAGACAGAGAGGGGAATAGAATGATAAGACACCTGCAAACCTGCTTCACCGCTTGTGAGGCAACCCAGGGAGGCGGGGTGGTGGTGGTGGTGGTGGTGTGTGGGGTGGTGTGTGGGGTGTGTGTCCAACCAGGATCCTTAGGCTGGTCCTTGTGCTTCGCGCCATGACGTGCTGCCCCTACCGCCAGACCCCCTCTTCCTGCATTTTGTCCTTTTGTAATACTACTTATCTCTCTTGCTTTTTTTCCCTATCAGAATATGAGTTCTTTAGGAAGACTGACTTCTGTCTTCACAGGTCCTACAGTGAGTTCTTCTTCTTCTTCTAGCGTTTGCCCTTCTTCCGTAGCCAGTCAACAGCGTCAGGTTGAGCCTGATGTAAAGTTTCGAGACCTCCTTTGAATCTGGAGAGGTGGCAGTCATTGACTATGTGGGTCATAGTCTGTCTGTAGCCACAGGGGCAGTTCGGGTCATCTCTGGCTCCCCAGCGCTGGAACATAGCAGCGCACTGGTAAATGTGTGAGGGAGGGGACAAATTAGTAGGCAAAATTGTGATTGGTGTGAAGTGGAAAAGAAGGTTGGGTGTGGCTCAAGGAGTTGCCAAGGAGTTTTGGCTTAAGGACAACTGGCAGATGAGTGAAGGAAGGGGTTCTCAGTGGTACGGAGAAGCTTTACAAAAAATATGATTTTGGTCAGTGTCTGAGATTAAGTGTATTTTATTAAAGTAAACTTTTTATGGTAATGTTCAAGCAAGGATCCATATTTTGTTCCAGAACTCACTGTTGTGCAGTCTGTGATGTCCTCTTTTGTTTGTGATTCAAACCTTTCTTCTTCTTTTTTTTTTTTTAACATTTATTTAGTTATTCCCTTTTGTTGCCCTTGTTTTATTGTTGTAGTTATTTTTGTTGTCGTTGTTGTTGGATAGGACAGAGAGAAATGGAAAGTGGAGGGGAAGACAGGGGGAGAGAAATACACCTGCAGACCTGCTTCACCTCCTGTGAAGCTACTCCCCTGCAGGTGGGGAGCCAGGGACTCGAACCGGGGTCCTTAAGCCAGCCCTTGAGCTTTGCGCCACGTGCGCTTAATCTGCTGCGCTACTGCCCAACTCCCCAAACCTTTCTTATGACCTGACCTCTATCAAGTCTTTTTGCTTACTTCTTACATTGTTACTTATATGAAATGTCTTCATACTTGTACAGAAATCTACAGCAGAGCTGAGAGGGTAAGTGATGGGTGTCCTACAGTCTGGAGTTCAGGGCCAGTATCCCTGTTTACTGTTCAAGACTCAGAAGAGATGACTTGGCTTCACTGAGTCTATTTCCTTATATAATGAAACATTTTTCCAACACTGGTTTTTCATTAATGAAATCTATCTTGTGTGGTTATTATAAAGATTAAATGATGCAGAATAAATATAGCTCATAGCTATATACACCTACCTGCCAGATGAGAGGTACCCAGTTAAGGGTGGTGTCACTTTATCCTTTCATCCCTTCTTTCAATCTGGTGAGTCCTACTCTTCCTTGCTCAATTTATTTCCTATTTTCCAGTCCTCTAGTGTCCAGTTATAAGCTAACTTTCTCTACAAAGCCTTTTTTCCAGTTGAAAGCAATCTTTCTTTTTCCATCTTTTGACTATTTATGGCATTTACTACTTTTTAGTAGCACAGTAGTGAATGCACTTTATTTCTCTCCTAGCCTGTAAGTTTCAAGTTGTCTTTGTTATTTATATTTCCCTAAAGTATCTAACAGAATAGCTCACATATTGTGGATGTTTCAGATGCTATCATAATTCCATCCTGACTTCCCTGGGCAGATGACCTCACCAATGTGTTCTGGAACCTCACCTCTCCAGAGCCCTGTCCAACTAGGGAAAGATAGAAACTTGCTGGGGCTACGGATTGACCTGCCAACACCCATGTTTAGCAAATAAGCAATTACAGAAGCCAGAACTCCCATCTTATGCACCCTATAAAGAATTTTGGTCCATATTTCCAGAAGGGGAGAAATGACTGGGGAAGATGACCAGAGGGCTCTGAACTCCAGGACCCGGAAAGAGAAGAGGAAAAGAGGAAGGGCACTCAGAAGTAAAAGGTGTGTGTGGGTGTAACTTGGAAGGGAAGACAGTGCAGGACTATAGGAAAAAAACAAAAGGGCAAATATAGACAGATAGTTATAGAAATAAGCCTTATTTGTAACCCTGGGAGTACTACTGCAGCTTTCAATGAAGGGAATGGGGACATAGCAGTGAGAATGGTGCAGAATTATACCCCTCATACCTTATGATTTTGTAGATCAATATTAAGTCACTAATAAAATTAAATAAAAGAGAAGTAGAGAATCAGAAAAAAAGAAAGAAAAGAAACCTTTCTCTACTTGGTAAAGTGCACCTACAAAATTCCTACAATTAGACAAAGGAATCATGTTAAGTGAGATCAATGAGAAGTAGTAGAAGGAATACCATATGATCTCACCTATAGACAAAACTTACTTTATATAGAAAATCCAAGAGTCCAGTAGGAAACTTGTGGAAATTATCAAGTAATATAGTAAGACAGCAGGCTACAAAATCAGCTTACAAAAGTGAGTGGCTAGTTAACAGGCGCATAGGCTCCCCTATGTTCATAGCTGCATTATTCACAATAGCCAGAGTGGAAGCAGCCCCTCAACACATGACTGGCTAAGAAATTATGGGATATACATTCTATGGAATACTACTCTGCAATCAAAAAAGATGATATTGTGTCATTTGGGTCAAAATATATGGAACTGGAAGTGATTATTTTTAAAGAAATAAGTAAAGAGATGAAAGACAACTACCAGTATGTACAATCTAGAGAGTGATACACATAAACTTGCCAAAACAAACATACAAACATACAAACAAACAAACACCAGAATCCAGAAAACTAAGATTTGTGAAAACTATGGTGGTTATCTTTGGGAAGTGGGAAGGTGGTGATACAGAACTTGGGTGATGGGTATGGTAAAGAATTATACATTGAAATCTCACAATCTTGTAACATGCTATTAATAATAAAGATAAAAAATTGTTTGGAGGTTCTTTTTTTTTCATTGTTGTTGTAGTTATTATTGTTGTTGTTAGATAGGACAGAGAGACATGGAGAGAGGAGGGGAAGACAGATACGGGGAGAGAAAGACACCTGCAGACCTGTTTCACCACCTGTGAAGTGACTCCCCTGAAGGTGGGGTCCCGGGGGCGCTTTGTGCCACATGCGCTTAACCCACTGCACTACAGCCCCACTCCCTGTTTGGAGGTTCTTATCCCAGGCAAAGGATAACAACTTATTCAGCATTTCTAAAACAGCCCTCTAAGTGGCTCCATAGAAGAAAGGTTTCCCTATCTGGGGGAAAAGATGTGAAGGATAGTGACTGGGGACAGTTTTCTCCATTTATATTCATAATTGTCAACACAATGTCCCTCAAGATAGAGAGAAGGTGATTAGAAGCTTTGGAAATAAAATGTCTCCCTGTTTCTTAAAAAGAAGAAGGAGGAGGAGGAGGAGAAGAAGGAGAAGGAGAAGGAGAAGGAGGAGAAGGAGAAGGAGGAGAAGGAGAAGGAGAAGGAGAAGGAGAAGGAGAAGGAGAAGGAGAAGGAGAAGGAGAAGGAGAAGGAGAAGAAGAAGAAGAAGAAGAAGAAGAAGAAGAAGAAGAAGAAGAAGAAGAAGAAGAAGAGGTTTCCCCCATCAAAGACTACAGGAAAAGCTTTACAGGACATACTACTTTCAACTGACTACGTACTTCAGTACACATCACCATAATAAAGGCTCCATAGTAAAGAACCTACTAGACTTGGAAATTCTCTATTATTTAACTATGAAATCAGTTTTTGCTTTCTTTCCCCAGGTTGCTAAGAAATTCCTCATGAAATCAAATAAACTATGATTTCATAGAAGATATTTTTAAAACTGGTATCTTAGTTAACCCTAACTGTCACTGTAGTGGATATGACTTTTCAGTTCAGTATGGGACAGAAAGTGCTGAAGATGAAGGGGTGGAAAAATCAAGAGAAAGATAAGAAATGATGAAAGGGAATCATTAGAATCAGAAATACAATTTCACAGTCTTTGCCAAGGGCCAGCCCTGGATCACTGTAGACCTTATTTTAACTTTGTTCTCTTTCTGGAAAGGCCAGATTTTACCAACAGATGTATCATAAGATGGAATATAGCATTTTTGCATGTTCATATGATCTTGAATTATCCAATATGGAGAGGAAAAAAAAAGTGCTCAGACAGCAACATTTCCTCAGATGGATGTGGGAAGAGGAAGGAACAGAGTCAAGGAGAAATGGGGCAAATGAGGTCACAAGAAGGCAGATGCTGTTCTGCAATGGAAAGTCAGGGATGGGGGCAAAGGCAGGATGCAGCAAAAACAGAAAGTGAAGCTTCTTTACAGGTAAGGGGGAGGCTAACACACCCACCTACTGCTATGAAAACAAGGCTGGCAGCTAGAGAGAGGGAAGACCAGAGGAGCAGAGTAATAAAGATGGTGATTCTCAAAGCTTTGGCTTCTTAAGCCAATCAGCAATGAAGAACAGAGTGGTCTGAGACATGGAGTAAAAATGACAGCTATTTTTAGGGGCTGGTTGCTCTTTTTATCCTGTGATGGCAGGACACTTTTTTTTGTCCATAGGTAGCTTTCTGTCCTTGGACCTCTCACTGCCCAAGGATCTGAACTTCCCCAAGCTGTTGGTAGGACTCTGGGCTACAACATGGCCAAATCTAAGGTTCTAATTGTGGTCTACTACTTCAAGAAAAATGATGATTAATTCAAAGCACGAGGAAAGCAGCAAAGAAAGGTCCAGGTGTTATGTACAAGCCAGAGTTGGGAGGAGCTGAGAAGGAGCTTCTTACCAAGGGCTGTTAGATGTTCTGCTGCTTGCATGCAAAGCAACTAGAAGATCTTTGGCAAGCTAAGGCAACTTAGAATACTGGAAGCTAAAACAAGAAATGCAACACATCTGGGAGTTTCTCTCATGCTGAATGTTAAAAATTGTTTATTTCCTCCTTGGATACCTTTTGATTTCTAGTCAATTTCATTGTAAAAATTATTTTTAAAAACTCAAATGTTTTTATAAGTTATTATCATCCAAAGGATACTGACATGTGTGGGGCTAGAGGAAAACTCCCTTTATAAGAATGCACAATTTTGTTTTTTGAATGTACAATTTTCAAATTGCCCTTAGTTCTGTGACCCTGACTAGGGCAAGTTGCACTCAGGAATTCATTACTGCCTGAAATTCATTAGTACATGTATTTTAAAAAATAAGTCTCTGCCAGATTTCATTTACTCAAGGGAAGTGGTTACAATAATATGCCCAACCTCACACAGTATGAATGTCAACATATACAGTTCCATTGGCTTCAATGGTAGCCTTGATCTCTCAGAGAAATGTCAATGGGATAAGTCAAAAGAGACTGTTGGGGCTGAAGACATGAACCTACTGTCCTCATCATCAGAAACAAATTTCTTGCCAGTCTTGGGTTTAGGATTTTAGGTGGTTCATATCAAAATAACACTAGACCATATACCCTTTTTGTGGATTTGTGGATGTATTAAAAGATGACTGCTGGCTGGGTGTGTTTTTGTGTTGTGAATATGTGGACGAAAGAATGCTGGCAGAGTGTGTATGTGCTTGTGTTTATTTTGCTGACACCATTTCTCTGTGTTTGTTACACAACTGAGATGAAGAATTGTTTGAATGGAATAACATGATTACCCATGGTATTGCACGTCTCCAGGTCAAAATAAACACGATGGCAAAAAACTAGACAAAAATGCAGAAAGGATAATAAATCACACAATGGCACTGAAGTCATGCAAAGAAGAAGATAAAAAAAAAGATAGGAAAAAAAGAAAGTGGGCAAGCGACATCATAAATGAAAAAAAGCCAATGCATACAATTCTAAAATCATTCTTACCTTCTTCAGTCATTGTGTCATAATATTTTAGTTTTCCATATGATCCAAGTTCTACAACATCACAGTAAAAGACACAAAGATAAGGAACGAGCTGTAATGCAAGAACTTTGTTTTTACACATTCTTAATTAATCAGATTCAGAGTTATACTGTCAAATTCCGCAATCGTTAACTATATAGAGATGTGCAAACATGGGCCATGTGGCAGACAGCTTTCACGGCCCATTTTCAGAAATCACTTAAAATATATTACTCCACTGGGGGGTAAGATGTGGCCTGCATTACAGAATAGGACACAGTTATTTTAACACCCTAAGAAATACAATACTTCACAAAGATAACATCACACTAGGTCTAGCCTAGCTCTATATTGCTTATAGAGGTGACACTTAAGAGAAAGGGCTGGACAAGGACAAAGTCCAGGCCTAGTGAGGTTTACACACTGGGATGCCTTGCTATGGAACTGCAGCCTGCCCTCCCCCCACGAGCCCCACCCCTTTCCTAGCCCCAGGCCCAAGTTCATTCCACAGTTCTCTAACAGAACCACTTCTTAGAGCTTAAGAAATGTTATTTGGGAAATGCCAAAACGAAAAAGAAAAAACAAAAACAAAAAACAAGCCCTAGCCCTTTTTCATTTCATATCTCAGATTTGACAGAAATGCTGCATACCATGGCTGCAGCATGCTAGGAAGAGCTTCAAATGGGCCAGAGTGCTCTGGGAGGTGTATTCCTAGGAAAGACCACCTGGTTCAGACAAGTGACAATGCAGAAGCCCTCTGAGACCAATGCATGGTCTGTTGGTGGGTTGCTGGCAGGAGATGGGGTATCCAGCAGCCCTTCTCTGTGTGCAGATCACCTAACCAACTTGGCTGAAATGGAAACCACTGGCAGAAAATGAGCTGTTCAGACTCAGCTGGTGAGAGTGGCAGTTTGGGTTGGGGGAGAGGAGAGGTGAGGATACACCATTTCTGCTTTTCGAATTCAGTTCTAAAATAGAAACTTTTTTTCTGGCTCATCTGAAAATTCCAGATTGTTTTAAGTAACATTGTGAAGAAGTTAAAAATATTTTTCTCCTGGTCATAACACTTTCTTAACAAGCTTTAAGAAATTAATTAGACTCAAGAGATATTCCTGTGATTCTGTAGAAAGCTTCCATGGCCCATTAACATGGGCCACCACTAGAAATCCACATATAAGTCAAATAATAATTGATGAGTTTTGTGTGTAAGATAAAGGACCTAGCTTAAAGTACAATGGAAAAATGTATTTATGTTATACATTCTCTATATTTACTTTTAGCATGTATCTAAAATTTTATCTGAACATATTTTAACACACCAATATAAAATTACACTTTTGAGGGAAGGGGAGAAAAATCACTTTATATTTCTGGAAAACCATGACTATTGTGAATTTTGTTAGCTTGACAAAGGATGACAGTGATTCAATCAAAACAGAAATTGAGGGTAGGGGTAGAGAGCATAATGGTTATGCAAAAAGACTCTCAAGCATGAGGTTCCAAAAGTCCCAGGTTCAATCCCTTGTATCACCATAAACCAGAGCTGAGTAGTGCTCTGGTAAACAAACCTGAAATACATAAACTCCAAGAAATAAAAATAAAAACAGAGAGAAAGAAAAAGAAATTGAATTTGAACAAATAGCCCAAAAACAAACAAACAAACAAAGACTTCCAGGAATTGCCTTTAGAGGAATATAACTTTTTTTCTGGTATTTTAAGACTAGTACCATGTAACATAAATAATATTGCAGAAGTCTGGAATTCTTCGGCTGAAAATCCCTTCATAAATGTCAAACACATGTTCATAGTGGCTTCACAAAACATAATATATCATTGTGTGTGTGAATGTGTGTGTGTGTGATCTTGCAGGAAGTTGATGAATTACATTTTAGCCAACTAATTATTTTATAATCTCTATGCCCTCTCTGAAGTAAAGTCATAATTGGCTGGCACTCTCTATTATTTGTTCAAGAGACATAACATGAGTGGCTGTCTATTTTCATAGTTGGGTGTACAACATATCCTTCACTTTGCATTTTTATGGATATCTTTTTAGAAGTATCTTCTCTGCATGTACGCACATGCTTACATGTACCAATCCCAATTGCAAAACATCTGGGGTGACCGATGGGGTTACTGTTTACCTTTTTTTGTGTGGAATCAGTCATAAATAAATAAAATCATATAATTTAATTATCCCTTAATTTTTTATAGTAGCAGTTGGAATTATTCATATATGACAAAGCTTATACATTCTTGCTGTTGTGATGACATCTAGGTTGTTTCTTAGTTCCTTCCCTGGATAATAAATGGGACAGGTGGACAGGAACTGGGCTGAAACATACCAAAAATAAGGATAAAGACGGTGGGAGACAAGGACTAAGAGAAGTGAAAAGCTGAGTAATAATAGGTGTCATGATAACTGAAGCACACAGAGGAAGAAGGAGATGGAGACAACATCCACACAAGTGGCTTCTAAAGAAAAGACAGAAGAGAATGTGAAGGGAAACAACTGCTAGGATATCGTCTTCAACACTGCTGGCAAAGGAGTGGTGAGACAGTGAATACAATACTCACTACCGGTCAGTGGTCTGGAGAATTAGGGGTAGTGTCTCTAAGAAACAGCTATCTCTCTCCTGAGGTAGACCTCAGGAGGTGCAGAAAGAGGGGTTTGACAAGCAGCCAGGACTAACACAACACTCACACATAAGTCACAGCACTTTGAGCATCTCACAGGCACTCCACAACCCAGCCTTATGGAAAGTGGCCTCAGCCATTGTTTCCTGTGAGGGTCTGAGAAGCATCAATGAAAACTCACCTTCATGGGAACATGGCCTCCAGTTAGCACATTTCCCTTAGAAGAATAGCCAAGCCCCCTTACCATCACTGAATTAGCACACAAACTGGGCCTAATCCAAGCTGGGGTAGGAGGGAGGATGTGAGGGTGTTTGAATACTATCTAGTGACATCCACTATGAAAACAGAGCGACAAGCAGTCAGGATAGGAAGAGGGATGATTAAGGAAGTAGCATTGAAGATACTACTATATTCTCTATAACATATATTTGAGAAGCCTATATAACCTAAGAAAAAGTTTCTGAACCCAGTGGCTAGAGTTGGAGACAAGCCTGAGGCGCTGGGCAGTGGCACACCTGTTAAGTGTACATAGTACTAAATGCAAGGACCCATGCAAGGACTCGAGCTAGGATCCGGATTCAAGCCCCTACTCCCTACCTGTGGGGGAGGGGGGGACACTTCACAAGTGGTGAAGTAGGTCTATAGGTGTTTATTTCTCACTCTCCCTCTCTATCTCCCACCCTTCTCAATTTCTCTGTTCTAGCCAATAAAATGGAAAAAATGGCTGCCAGGAACAGTGGATTCTTAGCACAGGCACCAAGTCCCAGAGATAAGCCTGGAGGCAAAAGAAGAAGGAAGAAGAAAGAAGAAAGAAGAATGAAGAATGAAGAAAGGAGAAAGGAGAAAGAAGGAATAAGAAGGAGAAAGAGAAGAAGAGCAAAGCTTGTAGGCCAGTCTTGAATGCAGCTTGTTTATCTTGATGGCCACACTTGCTTCATGCTTCTTAGATAGCTGGGGCCAAAGACTTTCATCAATTCTCCATCCATTTTCTTGCAAACTTTTCTAGCAATGTCATTGTCTGCCTCTAAGGTATCTAAGTGACAAATCAGGGAATAGTTTGATCTCTAGTTTCAAAGAGTCTATAAATAAGAACCAGCATTTTGGGTTCCTAAACTTCTCCTTTCTTAAGAAGAACATAAACACAGATTTCTTATTTCAACACTATCTTAGTTCTACTTTTGAGGTATGTGGAGTTGTTATCATTTTTCTCCCAGAAAAAAAAAATCCCCAAACAGAAATAGTAACAAAAAAAAAATCATTATCTTCAGCCACCAAGTTGCAGATGCTACCATATGCCAACCTGACTTCCCTGGGCAGATGATCTCACCAATGTTTCCTGGAACCCCACCTCTCCAGAGACCTGCCTCACTAGGCAAAGATAGAAATAGGCCGGTATAGAAACAAGCTCAGTTTGGGGCCCTGTTCGTGGTATCCTGAGATTCCCAAACAGACATGATGGGCCTAGACCTCAAATAAATCCCTCTCTCCATTGTTACCAGTCATCTCTATAAGGAACAACAAAATAGACCCCTTTGTGGGCCCCCATAGGACCTTGCCCTCAACTTGGATCAACAACGGTAGAGAATGTTCCATCCTCCAAAGGGAGGCTGGACAACATACTTTATGCTCCACCTAAGGAAGATGGGTCCTGACATTGGGGCAGCTTGGAATGTTCCTATTCATGACCACAGAATGTGAATTCAGACCTACAGGGATGCAGAGGTCACATAGGCTCCTAAACTGAATATAGGCCCCAGATGAAATCAAATTGATAAACTATTCCCATATTTGGGAGCTACTCTTCTTCCTTTCTTTCTGGTCCTTTTTCCAGCCATGACATCATCTCCCTAGACAATAACTTGAATCCACCTGCATATCAGATTTCAGGCTCAGGGGAAAAAAAAAAAACTAGTATAGCCACAGGACCTTTGAAATATAACTAAAATATGCCTACTAGCTATCTACAAAAGGGAGGACCTCCCCCCCCCCACCAACTCTTCATCTGCACTACTCCAGCCTTTAGGTTCATCATTAGTCAACAACTTTTTTGGCTTTATATGTTATTTCTCTTTTCAGCCACCAGGTTCCAGATTCTAGCAATGATGCCTACCAGACTTCCCTGGACAGACAAACCCACCAATGTGTTCTGGAGCTCTGATTCCCCAGAACCCCACCCCACTAGGGAAAGACAGAGGCAGGCTAGGAGTATGCATCGACCTGTCAACACCCATATTCAGTGGGGAAGCAATTACAGAAGCCAGACCTTCCACCTTCTGCATCCCACAATGACCTTGGGTCCATGCTCCCATAGGGTTAAAGAATAGGAAAGCTATCAAGGGAGGGAATGGGATACGGAATTCTGGTGGTGGGAATTGTATGGAGTTGTACCCCTCTTATCCTATGGTTTTTGTCAGTGTTTCCTTTTTATAAAAAACAAAACAAACAAACAAACAAAAAACAGACTGAGTATGGATCGACCTGCCAATGTCTATTTCCAGCAAAGAAGCAATTACAGAAGTTAAACCTCTTTCTCTGTCTCTCTCCACTCTATTTCTCTCTGTCTCTATTCAATAAAAAAATGATTTTTTTTTAAAAGCTATCTTTCCATCAGACCTGCTCTTCTACTTTCAGATGTACAAGGAACTTCAAAAACACTGACCTCAGTCGTGTGAGAAGGATGTGAAAAACAGGTCCTTCAGTCATCTGACCACCAGTGTTGGAGATTGGAATCCCCCTTTTAAAAAATATTTTATTTATTTATTAACGAGAAAGATAAGAGGAGAGAGAGAGAAAGAGAAAGAACCAGACATCACTCCAGTACATGTGCTGCTGGGGATTGAACTCAGGACCTCCTGCTTGAGGGACCAATGCTTCATCCACTGTCCTGGACCACTGGAATTTACCTTTTAATATTTGCACAAGAGCCTGTCTCTCTAGACTGTGTAAATGTTGGAGGCAGAGACCCTACCTTTTCATTTTTACACTCCCCCACAAAGAATCCTCAATGTGTATCACATGCTTTTCTCACAGTTCTTAAATAAAGTATAGAAACACAGGGCTTCCTAAAGTAGCAAGTGTAAATTCTTTGAATCGCTGAACTTCCCTGGACTTTCTGAGTGTAGTAAGGTAAATTTATTTGGTTTAGTCATCTATATTCCACATCTGAGTGAAACCAGCCAGTAGTTGTCTTTCTCTTCTTTACTTATTTCACCTCCAGTTCCACCCATTTTTATCCTAAACAGTACAATCTCTCTTTTTTTATTGCAAATAGTATACCATTGAATATATCTTCCATAATAGTAATCTGTTCAAACCAAGTAAACTTTGAAAAAATTAAAAAGGTAGCCAAATTATTTCTCAGACACTATGAGATGGCTGGTGTGTGTGTGTGTGTGTGTGTGTGTGTGTGTGTGTGTGTGTGTGCGTGCTGTGTGTTGGGAGTGACAGGACATTAGTGGAGACTTTGAACATAATGCATGGGTGTGAATCTTTTTTCCTTCCTTCCTTCCTTCCTTCCTTCCTTCCTTCCTTCCTTCCTTCCTTCCTGCCTTCCTTCTTTCCTTCCTTCCTTCTTTCCTTCATTTCATTCATTCATTCATTTTTTTTTATTATTATTGCCACCAGGGTTATTACTGGTGCTTGGTGTTGACATTACAAATCCACGACTCCAAGAAACCCTTTTCCTTTTTTTTTTTCTTTTCTTTATATTTTACTTGTTAGGACAGAGAGAAATTGAGAGAGGAAGTGGAGAGAAAGATAAACATCTCCAGACCTACTTCATGGCTTGTGAAGCTTCTTTGCAGGTGAGGAACAGGAGCTGAAACCCAGGTTCTTGTATACATATGTACTCAACCAGTTGTTCCCATGAGTGTGAATTTATACATCTGAAATTTTAGAATTTTACAAAACACTGTTAAATCATTCTTCTCTCTCCCTTTTTTTTAAACTTTAAATTTTTTTTTTTTTTTTTTTTTTTTTTTTACCAGAGCACTGCTCAGCTCAGCTCAGCTCTGGCTTATGGTGGTACAGGGTATTGAACCCAGGACTTTAGAGTCTCGGACATGAGAGTCTATTTACATAACCATCATGCTATCTACCACCCTCCCCTGTGAAATCACTAACAAAAAATTAAGTTAAAAAAAAGAAGGAAAGCACTGTTTGATGGCCAAGGATTGTTGATACCACAAAAACATCACTATCAAAGTTGAAATATGAGGTAGACATGAAAAATTTAAAAAAAAGTAAGTGAAAAACATATCTGTCTCCAAAACAAAACAACAAACAAAAAGAAATATGAGACACACAAAACAGTTAACACAAAGCTTGACTCTTGCTACTTATTAACTGGGTGATCTTCTCTGAATCTCAATCTCTTCTGCCAAATGAGAAGGGAAAAAAAAAAAAACAACAACCAAAAAACAACCCATTCTCAGGAGAGTTTTTGATGGATCAGAAAAACACGTCTACAAATTTCTTGCACTGAGGTTGCACAGATTCTCTTAATTGGTTCCTCTCTTCCCATTTATTAAAGGTTTGCCATAGAAATGGAACTCAGGTGGGGGTAGATAGCATAATGGTTATGCAGAGAGACCCTCAGGCCTGAGGCTCCAAAGTCTCAGGTTCAACCCCACCCCTCCTCCCATAGCTCCCCACCCCCATCCCCACCACTAGAAGCCAGGGCTGAGCAGTACTCCAGTTAAAAAAAAAAAAAATCGAACTCAGTCCAGCATAAACTAGTCAATTCTTATTGAAATTCTAATTATCTCTGGGGGTTGGGTGCCAATTCAATATCCAGACTCAATATATGCATGTCAACAAAATCCCTAGACTTCTTTCCTTAAAAACAAAGACTGCCAAAAGAGGAACTTTCAGTATGGTAAGAAGGTCTGGATCACTTCCAGAACCATGCTTTATATTATTAACATTATAGCATTAGGAGTTTCTTTTAATTTGTGAATTTATTTTTGTTATTGGGCAAAAGTGTCTGTTTTGAAGTTTTGTGAATGGGGGTATGAGAGCTGAGTATTCGCAATTTTCTATCCTGTTCTTACAAACACAATATTTATCAGAGCAGAGACCTATTCACTATTTAAATTTCTCTCAAGGTATTCGGTTAATCATTTTTTCTTTTGTCTCTTCAAGTGAAGAATTTTTTTTTTTGTCAAAATAAACATAACTTTTGAGTTAAAAGTTATCTTCTACTGCAGCCCAATTTACAGTTTCCTATCAGCTTTCATCTCAAAACAGGCTGCGCGGGTCATCAAAATTAATTGCTTTCTTTCCATTAAAAGGTTTTCTATGACCATTATTCATTTTATCAAACATTCATCCAAGTGATTTTTCTAACTTAAAAGAACTTTCTGAGATAGAGGTTAAGTGAGGAAAACAAGTCCTCACTTCTTACTCATGTCAGAAAAAAAGGAATATTTTAACCTCCACATTAAAAAAATCTCACTCAAAAAAAGCTTTCAAAGCACTGATTCACCACAGAAGCCTTGCTTCACATTGTGTGGGGGTCTGAGGTTTGTATGTTAAGCTTCCCTCTGAGGGTCTTCACTGTGAAGAAATCTGACTGGGGAGAGCTGTACCCAACATGTGTTAACATATGTCATACTCAAGGTATTGACAGAGGTAATTTTCTCCTGCAGAGTTTTTTTTGTTTGTTTTTTTCCCCACATTGGCTAAATCTACACTAATGAGTACTTTTTTTTTTTTTTTTGATATAAGAATAAAATCTCTCAGGCTTTTGGAGTAAGGTAAGGATTCTGCAAGTGAAGATAAAGGACTGGACTTGAGGAAATCCTTTGTTAGCAACTGAGTTTCAGGTAGGATTCATGAACATTAGCATGTGGCAGCCTAGTAGAAATATATGTATATATATCTCATCTAATATTATGTCCTTCATGAAGTGCTCATAGCTCCCCTCTCAAGCTTCCTGCAAATTTAGGCTCAGTGGCTTGTTATTCTGCCATTTTTGTTTCCCTTGCTCTCTTGCAGGCACAATACAAATAGAATTTTGACTATTTCAGTAAAGCCAGACATGAGGATTTTTATATTAAAAAAACTCTTAAATTTCAAATATTGGCAACTAACTTCAAACCCACAAAACACTTTAAGAAGTTGAGGTTAAGCAAGGAAACAAACAAAAATCCTCACTTCTTACTCATATGAGAAGGGATATTTTAACCACTCAGGACTATTATTGGTGCATCAAGTTGTAACCCTTGGTTTAAAATAAAATTTCTTAGACTGGCAAAATAGCTCACCTGGATAGTGTACCTGCCTTGCCATGTACACAATGTGGGTTTGAGTCTGACCTCCACTGCACTGGAGGAAACTTTGGTGCTATGGTTCTTTCCCTCTCTCTTCCCCTTTCTTTCTCTAAAAAAAGTCAGCCTAGATAAGTGAAGCCCTGGTGATGACTGAAATAAAATAACATAAAATATGACTTCCTCACACAATAAAGCTTTCATTTTTTTTTTTTTTTTGTCTGGTGTAGATATTGCAGTCTTCATCTATGCCTGAGATTTATCACCTCAGATTCCTTTGAGATTGACAAGGGGAAGCTCAAATTAGGCCAAGTGAGCTGTGGTGATGATCCCATGACTAATTCCCTGCTTTACACACATATATATATCTTTTGTCCAGTCAGTTCTGCCATCACACAAGCCAAGACAATCCTCTTTCTTTCTTTCTTTCTTTCTTTCTTTCTTTCTTTCTTTCTTTCTTTCTTTCCTTCTTTCTTTCTACCTTTCTTTCTTTCTTTCTTTCTTTCTTCCTTTCTGGGGGGAAAATGAAAATTTTTCTTAGGTGTAACTGCGTTCAATTATTTTGCAGGGAACTATCTAGGTTATGGAGATTACAGTGGAAGGTTTTCTGAAAGGTAAGTTGGATATCACAGAAGGAGGTGTCATATAATTATATGGGAATTATCATCCTTGAACAGTGAACAGTAATGTGTGGTCATTACTGTGGATCATCCAGATGGCTCATAATGAAATGCCCAAGTGAGTCCCCAGATATTCTGACTTCTTATAATTTTGTCACCTAATTTGCAGCCTTGCTCCTCTGTGGTGTTGCTTAGCAATATCAATGGTTACTGATTTCTGTCCTGCAAGGAGCTGACTCAGGCCATATTTCACTGTAATTTACATGCTCTGGATGATCAAGCAAGAAAAATGGGGCCTGGGTGTGCTGTTTTTCTGCCTCCTTTTTGAAGGTGGGATGGTGGGGTTGGTGTGTGTGGGATGAGGGATGAATGCAAGCTAGGAGTAAGCAGGTTTCTGGAAAGGATGTTTTCCAAAACAACAATGAGTAGGCCAGAATAGAATCAACCCAAGATAATGTGGTTAAAAAAAAAATCAAACCCCGGGGTTGGGTGGTGGCTTACTTGGTTGAGTGCACATGTTACAGTGCACAAGGACCTGGGTTAGAGCCCTCGGCCCCCACCTGCAGGGGGAAAGCTTCACGAATGGTGAAGCAGTGTGGTAGGTGTCTCTCACCTCCTTCCCTCTTGATTTCTAGCTGTCTCTACCAAATAAATAAATAAAGATAATTTAAAAATTTAAAAAAAGGGAGTTGGGTGGTAATGCAGTGGGTTAAGCACACGTCGCACAAAGCGCAAGGACCGACGTGTAAGTATCCTGGTTCGAGCCCCCAGCTCCCCACCTGCAGGGGAGTCGCTTCACAAGCGGTGAAGCAGGTCTGCAGGTTTCTATCTTTCTCTCCCCCTCTCTGTCTTCCCCTCCTCTCTCCATTTCTCTCTGCCCTATCCAACAACGACAACAATAATAACTATAACAGTAAAACAACAAGGGCAACAAAAGGGAATAAATAAATACATATTAAACATTTTTTTAAAAATCCCTCTGGGTTTTATGAATATTTTTAAAACTAGATCACTGAAAATCTCAATCATAATATTAAGATAATTTTTAAATATGGAGTTTTTTTCTTTTTCATAAAAGGACATAGAATAGCATGTAGTGATCTATCATGGCAGTTAGATCTGTCATCTGGTGTTCTATAGGTCTTCATTTTAGAATTGGATCTGCCACTTAATAGCCATGAAGCCTTGGATAAACTACCTAACGGCATTTGTAGAAAATTCAGTTTCTATGAGTCTGTCAGGGGCTTAGGTGAGTAATAACAAGGAAAGTATGGATATAATGAGGACTCTATAGTAAGGATATGGTAAGTACTGCTATGGCTTTAAAGCAACTATTGGTTTTCCTTAAAATAAACCAGGAAGCCCCCATAAATACTATTTTGCTGGTCACTGGATAATCAGAGTGAACTTGTTATCAAGAGATGTTATGACCAGATGTTGAACAAGAAGATTTTGTAGCACTGTATAAGTTTAGGAGTCAATGCATGTGGCTTCCAGTCCAGACCTTATATCTTATTAAGTGCATACTGCTACAGTAAAACACTGTCTTCTATTTGATTTTATTTTGTAAATCCAGCATCTTATCAATGCACAATACCCTTAAACAGCCTTCCTGGAACACTTTTTTTTTTTAATTGTAGGGAGAGAGTGGGGAGGAGAGAGTGAAAACCAGTGAGAGAGAGAGATGAGAGACAGTACTGCTCTACTATTCATGGAACTCCTTGGTGCTATCCATGGCCCTCCCATGTGGTGCTAGGGAGCCCAGGGCCTCAAGCCCAGCAAGGTCTGTGTTCTATTGGGTGAGCTATTTCCCACTCCTGATTTTCAGTTTTATAAAACCTTAGCTTACGTGACCGAGTAGCAGTGCATTGGTTGAGTACACACATTACCATGCACAAGGATCTGGGCTTGATCCCCTCGTCCCCACCTTCAGGGGGGAAGCTTCACAAATAGTGAAACAGTTCTGCAGGTGTCTATCTTTCTCTCTCCTTCTTTATATCCCCCTCTGCTCTTAATTTCTAAAAAAGTAAAAAAATAAAAATAAAAAAAATCCACTGGGTTGGTGCATTCTCAGTACTGGAACCAAGCCCCAGCGATAATCCTGGTGGCAACGAATAAATAAATGCAATATTTACCTTTTCACTTATATAATGGGTCTAGTGCTAGTACTCAACCACTGTGTTTCTGTAAGGGGCTTTAAATGTGATGTCTGGGACATGGGAAGCTTTCAGTATGTTAGAGCTACCATTCATTCTATGGCTGAATCAAAGCCTAGTAAGTGATGATTGTTTAGGCTAACATAATGAGTCACAACAACTGATAACTCAAAAATAGGACCTTATTCTAGAGTTATTTTTGCAAGTTTATTTTATTTCATTCTGTTTTTTGCCTCCAGGGTTATTGCTGGGGCTCACGAATCCACTGCTCCTGGAGGCCATTTTTTTTCCCATCTTGTTGCCCTTATTATTGTTATTGTTGTTATAGCTGTTGTTGTTGTTGGATAGGACAGAGAGAAACTGTGAGGGGGGGAAAACAGAGAGGAGGAAAGACACCTGCAGGTGGGGAACTGGGGGATCAAACTGGGATCCTTACGCTTTGCGCCATGACCCCCATTTATTTTACTTTTTATGTGGCACTGGGGAATCAATCCACGGCCCCCCAACACATGTGTAGTACTGCTGGGTGGTCTCCTTACCCAGTTTCTTTATCTCTCTCTCTCTGTATTGCTTTCTGATTTTTGTTATTATTTGGGTTTCACCAGTCTGGGATGACTTTCTTTTCCAGATAGAAAAAGATAAAAGCACATGCACAGAGGGAAAAACACTACAACAGTGAAGTTTCCCCAAGACACACATGACAATGTAGACACGTCTCCCTACCCCAGATGGGCCTGAAAGAAAGTGAGAAGGGATGAGGGAGACACCAAAGCACTGCATCATCCAAGGAACTTCTCTAGCACCATCTGTAGTGGTCCTCGGTGCTTAAACCCATGGCCTCATGTACAAGACCTGTGGTATACTGGGTGAATAATGTCCTAATCTCTGGGTCAAGTTTATATTGGAATAGAAATAAGAGGAAAATAATGACAAAAGTAACAGCCAATTAGATCAAGTCAATACATACAACATTCGAATGTATTTCTTATTTCGAAAATACTGAGATGTTCTGATAGGAAGTTTTAAAAATATGTCATTATTAAATTTTCCTCTGTGGGTAGGGAATTAGTAAGCTTACATTTTCATTACTGTCATCTTTTAATGTCTTGGGTACATTTTCATCTCTGTAAATGGAAAGATTATAAATATTGGCTTGTTGGAAAAGTCATGATGCATTTTTGCATCGAAAAACACATCATAATTTTTATGACAACCCTATATAATCTCTAAAGTCAGGCAAAAGGTACTTTTGAATTCTTATCAGACTTCGGATGGAGATGTAAACATGTCTATTACTTACACTTAATGGCAAAAGAAAGTAACAAAAAAAATTCCATTCTTTCCCCTGTTCCTCGCTTCCTTTAGTAAATGTACTTAAAGAATGTCTGTGTAAGAAAGGTCCAGATCTCAAACTATATTCTAGGGCCATTGTAATAAAAATTTCCTGGTACTGGAACAAAAAATAGACACACTGACAAATAGAGTAGAATTGAGAGCCCAGAAATAAGCCACCACAGCTACGAAGATCCAATTTTTGACAATAATTTGGGGGCCCAAATTATTAAATGGCAATGGAGAATCTCTTCAATAAATAGTGTTGGGGAAATTGGGTTGAAATGTGCAGAAGAATGAAACTGAACCATTACATTACACCACATATAAAAGTAAATTCCAAGGATCAAGGACTTGAATGCTAGACCAGAAATACCAAATACTTAGAGGAAAATATTGGCAAAACTCTTGTCCATCTAAATTTTAAAAGCATCTTCAATGATATAAATCCAGTTACAAGGAAGACTAAAACAAAGATAAATTAATGGGGCAACATAAAATTAAAAAGCTTCTACATAGCAAAAGAAACCACCACCCAAACAAAGAAACTCCCTGTAGAGTGGGAGAGGATCTTTACATGCTATACATCAAACAGAAGGCTAATAACAAAATAAAGAGTTCAACAAACTCAGCAACAACAACAAAAATATGAACCCATTCAAAAATAAGGAGAGGATATGAACATAATATTCACCATAGAAGAGATCCAAAAGGCCAAACATATGAAAATAAATGCTTCAAGACATTGATTGTCAGAAAAATGCAAATAAAGACAATAATGAGATACCACTTCACTCCTGTGAGAATGTCATACATCAGAAATGATAGCAACAACAAACGCTGGGGAAGTTTTGGGGGCAAAGGAACCCTCCTGCACTGCTTGTGGGAATGTAAATTGGAGAGCAGTCTGGAGAACTCTAGAACGCTAGAAATGGACCTACTCTATGACCCTGCAATTCCTCTTCTGGGAATATATCCTAAGGAACCCAACACACCCATTCAAAGAGATTTGTATATGCTTATGTTCATAACAGCACAGCCTGTAATAGCCAAAACCTAGGAAATGAGTGGAAATGAGTGGCTGAGAAAGTTGTGGTATATATGCATAATAGAATACAACTCAACTATTAAAATGATGAATTTACCTTCCTTACATCATCTTAGGTAGAGCTTGAAGGAATCATGCTAAATGAAATAAACCAGAAAGAGAAGGATGAATATGGGATAATCTCACTCACAGATAGAAATTGAGAAATAAGGGGAGTAGGGCTGTAGCACAGCGGGTTAAGCACAGGTGGCGCAAAGCACAAGGACCGGCATAAGGATCCCGGTTCGAACCCCGGCTCCCCACCTGCAGGGGAGTCGCTTCACAGGCGGTGAAGCAGGTCTGCAGGTGTCTATCTTTTTCTCCTCCTCTCTGTCTTCCCCTCCTCTCTCCATTTCTCTCTGTCCTATCTAACAATGACAACAACAATAATAACTACAACAATAAAACAACAAGGGCAACAAAAGGGAATAAATAAATAAAATAAATATTAAAAAAAAAAAGAAATTGAGAAATAAGAACAGAAGGGGAACATAAAGCAGTACTTGGACTTGCACCAAAGTCAAGGACTCTGGGGGTGGGGAGTGCTTTCAGGTCTTGATGCACAATGGTGGAGGAGAACCTAGGAGGCAGGATAGTGTTTTGCAGAAAACTGAGAAAATTTACATATGTACCAATAACTGTATTTACTGCTGACTGTAAAAAACCATTTATCCCCCCAATTAAAAAAATACATATAATGGCCATTTTTTCAACTTCTTTTCTTTTTCTTTTGAATAGGACAGAGAGAAATTGAGAAAGGAGAGGGAGATAGAGAAGGGATTTGAAAGACACCTGCAGATCTACTTCACTGCTTGTAAAGTGACCCCCTGCAGTTGGGGAGTCAGAGGCTTGAACCAGGATCCTTGCACAGGTCCTTGTGCTTCATACTATGTGCTTTTAACTTGGTGCACTACCTTCGGGCACCCCCCCCCCCTTTAATTTTTGTTTTTTTTCTACCAGAGCACTACTCAGCTCTGGTTTATGATGGTGCAGGGGATTAAACTTGGGACTTTGGAGCCTCAGCCATGAGAGTCTATTTGACTAATCATTATGCTATCTATCCCTGTCATTATGCTATCTATCCCCGCCCCTCAATTCTTTCTTTTCTGCTCCATTCCTACTGCCCTTGACATACTATGAAGCCTTGCTGAGGTGACTATAATAGTCTTGTTCAAACTCTCGTAATACTTCTTATCTCTTTGTTTGGGGGGACTTTTATTGTATCGTCTGATTTATCTGAACCTTTAGAACCCAGTTTTGAGGTTCCTTTTTGCAAGTGGTATTCCTGAATGCTCCTACCTATAGTGTAATCACTTCATTCTGCATCTCTCCTAAGTATACACTTCTGGTGTGGACTCAATAAGCCCACTTTAACTGATTTACTTTCTGCTCTTTATGGCAAATACCCCTCACACTCATCTCATTAGTTTCAGCATCCTGCAAACTTCTTGGTGCTCTGCAAGTGTTCGAGCGCTTGGAGTCAAATTAAATCTCTATTTTATGTAGCTCTGTTAATCTTTTTCAGTTTAGTTGCCCTTAGTACTGATGCCTATGCTTCCTTCTACTTTAGAGTTCTAACTCCAGTTTAAACTACCTTGTTGAAGACTAAGTGGAAAATATGTGTGAATTTAACTCTGGGAATCTTCTTGATTAATTCTGTAAAGTAGGAGTCTTGACACCAAAATCTGCCAGCAGGAGCATCCTCAGCACACAAAAGACAAAATGGCAGCATGCTCCTGGTAGTAAAATGAAAAACAAGGCTGGTGCACAGGATGGCTGCATGCTGGCAAGCGAATGATGTGGATGTTGTCCTGGATCCCATCTTTGGATGCTGTGGCCTAGCTGAATTCTGTGGTTTCTGCCAGGCAGAGGGAATTAGTGCTGAATTATATGTCAGGACAGCTGAGCTACTTTTTGATGCAGTGAATGATAAACAATATCAGGAAAACACATAAGAAGAGTGTTGGGGGGGGGCAGCAGGGAAAACAACTAAGCAAACCAGCAAATTGAGATTGTCTAAGGAGAGCAAAAGGTCAGGGCTGAGAGGGATATGAGGAAGCAAAAGGATTTGAGAAGAGAATGTGACATGGAGGGAAAAAGGACTGGCAGGCAAAAAAGGAAATTAATGTGTTGATGTGGAAGCAATTCAAAGTAAAAACTATCTTTATAATTATGGATTTTACAATTAATGCTATTTATCATGCTGTTTTCAGTAAAAAGGCACCATAGGACTAAAGCTTCCCCAGTGTAGCAGGGTCCAGGCTCAAACCTGTTTGATGTACATGGCAAAGCAGGTGCCCTCACAGGTGAGCTAACTTGCTAGCCCTTAGCATTCTTTTTTAAAGGAAACAGATGGGCAGTAAAATAGCTCACCTAGACAGTGCACTGCTTTGCCATGTATATGTCCTAGGTTTGAGCCTTATCCCTAGTGTTTTGAAGGAAGCTTCTGTATTATGATTTCTTTAGCCACTTCTCTCTCTTTCTCTCTTTCTATGTGGGGTACGGATGGGGTAAAGGGAGAACTTATTTTAAATAGGTATATTGTGCAGCTCTAGTTCATAGCTACACTTTTCACAATAGACAAATACCCATTAGCAGATGACTGGATAAAGAAATTATGGGACATATTATCAGTGGAGTACTAGTCTACAATTAAAAAAGATGATATTGGGTGGAGCCAAGATGACGACTTGGAGACAATACCTGGTGTGAGCTCCGAAAAGAAGCAACTTTCAACCTGGAATTCTTGGGAGAGGGTAGGATTTCTGGCCCACCCATGGAAAGGGAGACCAAGGGATGGTCAGAGTAACACCAAAAAAGAGTCCTATAACCCAATCTTGGGCTGGCAAACAGAGGCCATAAGGACAAAGGAAAGAAAAATCTTTGTCTTAACTATTTCTGAACTTACCTTTTCCCCTGACCCTCAAACCAGCACCTAGGGCTGGCCAGCTGCTCCTAACAGGCTTCCTGTGAAGCTATTTTCTCTACCAAGATTCCTTGTTCAGCAGGGGTGTCATTTCAAGCATTTATTTATTTATTTATGTTTTTGTTTTCTTTCTGAAAGGGGCTAGAGCTTTATTTGAGTGACAGAATACCTGAATAATCAAGGCCTCAGCCCTGCCTGGGAAAGACTGGCTGGAGTTTTTTTTTTTTTTTTAAAAAAAAAACCAACTTCTTATAATTGGTAGTCTTTGCTTGGTTTAGGAAGGGGACCAGGCTGTGTGCAGCCAATCTGGAGTGGTCCAAGCTGCAGACTGACTGTTCGTGTTTTTTACTCTATTTTATTTTATTATTACTATTATTATATATGTGTGTCCCTTTTCCCTCCTCTTCAGGTTGACCAAAATTAACTGTTGGGAGTCGGGCTGTAGCGCAGCGGGTTAAGCGCAGGTGGCGCAAAGCACAAGGACCGGCATAAGGATCCCGGTTCGAACCCCGGCTCCCCACCTGCAGCGGAGTCGCTTCACAGGTGGTGAAGCAGGTCTGCAGGTGTCTATCTTTCTCTCCTCCTCTCTGTCTTCCCCTCCTCTCTCCATTTCTCTCTGTCCTATCCAACAACGACAACAACAATAATAACTACAACAATAAAACAACAAGGGCAACAAAAGGGAATAAATAAATAAAATAAATATTAAAAAAAAAATTAACTGTTGTTGCTTTTCCCATTGAAAGGTGACTAGTTGTACTATCCGCTGTGGGAGAAACTTGTTTCTCTCTCTCTCTTCCCTCCACTTTCCTTTTTCTCTCCTCCTAGCTAATAATAATAATAAAGAAAAACTCTTTCTGTTCACTGTTCTTTTTTTTTTTCTTCCTTCTTTTGATTTCTGAATTAACTGACAACCATTTGTGAATTATTTTGTGGAAGAAATCTGACTCAGAGTGGACTCTCTCTCTCTCTGTCTCTCTTTTCCTTTCTCCTCTTGCTATCTGTAGAATTTTAGTGGACAGTATATTTGTATAATTGTCTATTCTTGCTTTGTTGTTTTTCCTTTCTCTTCTTTTTCTTTCGGTTCTGCTTGTTTCTTTTCTTGGACTGGAGGTGTTGTTTGGCTAACAGGTATTGATTGAACTGCATCAATCTTTGCTTCAGTTGCTATTGTTGTACTTTATGAGGTTTGTGACTGCACTGATGAAAAGGCTTTAGTTTAGTATAGCTTGTACTAAAAACACAACAACAGAAGAATGACAGAACAGAAAAATACAAACCACTTCAATAAAAAAAAACTGCTACCACAGGAGCCCAGAAGAAACTTAAAATCAGAAGTAACCATAGATAAGAAAAGTATGCAAGCAATAATAGACCTAATAGTCACAGAAATGAAGACAACTATGGAGAAAAGGGCTACCAGAAATAGGGAAACAACAGATGAGACCCTCAAGGAAAATATTAGCTACCTTGACGTAATCAGAGAACAGAAAGCTAAAATGGCTGAGCTAAAAGGTCAATTAGCAGAACAAGCTAATTCTATAACTGAACTGAAGAAGGAAGCTGGGGAAGGGAAAGCAGATTAACAGAAGCAGAAAACAGAATTAGCCAGACAGAGGATGAGCTAGAGAAAACTAAGAAAGAAGTAAAAGAGCTAAAAAAGAGATTGAGAGACACTGAAAACAACAACAACAAAGACATATGGGATGATCTCAAAAGAAGTAACATTCATATAATTGGCTTACCAGAGGAAGAAAGAGAGGAAGGGGAAGTAAACATCCTAGAGGAAATAATAGAAAAAACTTCCCACACCTTAACAACAGAAAGGACATGAAGATTCAAGAGGCCCCGAGAGTCCCAAAAAGAATCAACTCAGACCTGAAGACACCAAGACACTTCATAGTTACAATGAAAAGTAAGGATAAAGAAAGGATCCTAAAGGCTGCAAGAGAAAAACAAAAAATCACATACAAGGGAAAACCCACAAGACTATCAGCAGACTTCTCTACTCCAACCCTAAAATCCAGAAGAGAATGGCAATATATCTATTGAGCCCTGAATGAAAAAGGGTTTCAACCAAGGATAATATATTCTGCTAGATTTTCATTGAGACTAGATGGACAGATCAAAACCTTCTCAGACAGGCAACAGTTAAAGGAGGCAACCATCACCAAGCCTGCCATGAAAGAGGCTCTAAAAGTCCTCTTATAAACAAGAACATCTCCATAATACTTGCCATATATCAGAGCAAATAAAAAATTTTTGACTAATGGCACTAAAATACATTAAATTTATTTATCTGCAGAAAACACCTAGAATCGCCAAAACAATCTTGAGGAAAAGAAACAGAAAAGGAGGCATCACACTCCCAGATATCAAACTATATTATAAGGCCATAATCATCAACAAAGCCTGGTACTGGAACAAAAATAGGCACACAGACCAGTGGAACAGAATTGAAAGCTCAGAACTAAACCCCCACACCTATGGACATCTAATCTTTGATAAGGGGGCCCAAAGTATTAAATGGAAGAAGGAGGTGCTCTTCAATAAATGGTGCTGGGAAAACTGGGTTGAAACATGCAGAAGAATGAAACTGAACCACCTTATCTCATTGGAAACAAAAATCAACTCCAAATGAATCAAGTACCTGGATGTTAGACCAGAAACAATCAAATACTTAGAGGAAAACATTGGTGGAACACTTTCCCACCTAAACCTCAAGGACATCTTTGATGATACAAACCCAATTGCAAGGAAAACTAAAGCAGAAACAAATCAATGGGACTACATCAAATTGAAAAGCTTCTGCACAGCCAAAGAAACTATCACAAACAAGGAGACCACTCACAGAATGGGAGAAGATGCCATACATTAGACAAGAGACTAGTAACTAAAATATACAAAGAGCTCAGCAAACTTAGCAACAAAAAAGCAAATAACCCCATCCAAGAATAGGCATAGGATATGAACATAATATTCACTAAAAAAAGACATCCAAAAGGCTAACAAACATATGAAAAATTGCTCCAGGTCACTGATAGTCAGAGAAATGCAAATTAAGACAACACTGAGATACCACCTCACCCTTGTGAAAATAGCATACATCAAAAATGACAACAGTAACAATTGCTGGAGAGGCTGTGGGGACAAAGGAATCATTCTGCACTGCTGGTGGGAATGTAAATTGGTCCAACCTCTGTGGAGAGCAGTCTGGAGAACTCTCACAAGGCTAGACATGGGCCTTCCATATGACCCAGTAATTCCTCTCCTAGGGATATACCCCAAGGACTCCATAACACCCAACCAGAAAGATATTTGTACACCTATGTTCATAGCAGCACAATTCATAATAGCTGAAACCTAGAGGCAACCCAGGTGTCCAACAACAGATGAATGACTGAGAAAACTGTGATATATATATAATAGAATACTTTGCAGCTATTAAGAACAATGAACCCACCTTCTCTGACCCATCTTGGATGGAGCTAGAAGGAATGTTGTTAAGTGAACTAAGTCAGAAAGACAAAGACAAGTATAGGATGATCCCACTCATTAACAGAAATTGAGAAAGAAGAACAGAAAGGAAAACTCAAAGCAGGATTTTACTGAGTTTGGAGTAGGGCACCAAAGTAAAAATCTCTGGGAGGAGGGTGAAGGTGAATGTTCAGCATCATGGGGGGGTGGGGTGGGGTGGGGTGGTGGAATGAGAGGATAGAATGGGACACAGTCTTTTGGTGGTGGGAATGGTGTTTATGTACAGTCCTATTAACTTGTAGCCATATAAATCACTATTTAATTAGTATGAGAGGGGAAAATTGATTGAATGTCTCAAAATTTTTAATGCACAGACCATAGGCTGAGTCTTTGAAATGTCGACTCTCCTAAAAGCTTAGACCAGGGAGAACAGAAGCAACTGGTGATGCTACTCTATAAGATACAGCTATATATAAATTATGTCAAAGGACATAAATTATGGTGATGTTGTGTATGAAACAGCAAATCCTAACAATAGGATTTTCAATGTTAACCCAGTTGCCAAATAATCTGATTTTAGTAATAACTATCTGTTGCCTTCCTAAACCCTAAGACAGCAGGAGCCTTCCACTTCCTCTATAGAGCCTATATTTCCCCCAGTCCTGGAACCTCTAGGGTGGGGCTCACTTTCCTGCATGCTACTCTCAATTCATACCAATATTCAAGATGGATCAAAAAAAGTAGAGAATGGTCCATCCTCCAAAGGGAGGCTGGACAACATACTCTATCTTCCACCTGAGGAAGATGGGCCCTGAAATTGGGGCAGTTTGGAACATTCCTACTCATGACCACACTGTGAGCTCAGATATACAGGAATACAGAGGTCACACAGGCTTCTAAGCTGAATATGGGCCCCAGATCAGATCAAATCGATGGGATTTACAGTCAACACTATTTATACACCTCTCCCATATCTGGGAGCTACTCTCTTCCCTGATCCAGCTTTCTGGTACTTTTTGCAGCCATGACACCATCTCCCCAGACAATAACTTGGATCAACCTGCATATAAGAAAAACAAAAACCAAAAAATCTAGTATAGTTATGGGCCCTTTGGAATAAAACTAAAATAGGCCTACTAACTATCTACAAAACAGAGACCCCCAAATCTTGATCTGCACTAATCAAGACTTTAGATTCATGATTAGCCAACAATGTGTTTGGCTGTGTATGTTAACTCTTTTTTCAGCCACCAGGTTCCAGATGCTACCATGATGCCAACCTGACTTCCCTGGGCAGAGAACCCCACCCATGTGTCCTGGAGCCCCACTTCCCCATATCCCACCCCACTAGGGAAAGAGAGAGACAGGCTGGGAGTATGGATCGAGCTATCAATGCCCATGTTCAGCAGGGAAGCGATTACAGAAGCCAGACCTTCCACCTTCTGCACCCTGGGTCCATACTCCCAGAGGGTTAAGGAATAGGGAAGCTATCAGGGGAGGGGATGGGACACACAGTTCTGGTGGTGGTAACTGTGTGAAGTTGTACCCCTCTTATCCTATGGTTTTGTCAGTGTTTCCTTCTTATAAATAAAAATTTTTAAAAATAAATAAATAATACGCTTGGCAATTTTCAAGGACACTGAGATGCTGTCTCTTGTGATACTGTCAGTAGGTTCAATAAATTTGTACAGAAAATTAAAAAAAAAGATGATACTGTGTCTTTGAGGACAAAATAAGTGGAACTTTTAGTGATTATGCTTAGTGAAGGAGACGAAAGACATCTATCTGAGGTTTTTGCTCATATGTGAATCTAGAGAATTTAAACAGTGACCTTGTTAAAAACAATGTTAAAAGAGACTGGCATACTTTATTGATGACTCTTTAGTCACTGCCAGGCCACCCTATAACCTAGGGCCCTAGTCAGGGAGCCCTGGGATTCCCACACAGACATGACTAGGGCCCCAGGTTAGGGAGGTTACAGAACTTTGGTGGCAGGTGCAGTGTGGAATTATACCCTATGATTTTGTAATCATGCAAATCATTTTTAGAATACCAGTAAAAGAAAAAAAAACCTAAACAAAAACAAACATAAACAAATAGCCATATTGCTTGAGGCATCTTTGAATCTCCAAGGGTCAGTTCCTCCATTTAATTTTATTTTAATATTTTATTTATTTATTTTTAATGAGAGAGAGAGAGAGAGAGAGAGAGGAAAAGGGAAAGTGAGACCAGAGCACTGCTCAGCTCTGGCTTATGGTGATTGAACCTGGAACCTCATAGCCTCAGGCAGGAAAGTATTTTGCATAATCCCTATCTTCCCAGACCGCCTTATATTTTATTTTTACTAGCATGAGGAATATAAGCTTCAGTCCTGAGGTGAAGAAGGAGGTTTGCGACTTTATCTATATAGGAAATTGCATAATCTATTGCATCATGAATGGAAATTTGGTACATGGGAAGAAAAGGGGAGAATGATGCAGCTTCTTTCTTTCTTTCTTTCTTTCTTTCTTTCTTTCTTTCTTTCTTTCTTTCTTCCTTTTCGTTTTCTTTCTTTTCAGAGATAATAGAGATTTCCATTAAATAGTTTTCTGGAATGAGGTTGATTTATACTGGTTTTTAACACTTGCCAGTGATGCTTACTCTGGCCTAAAGGTCTTACAGTAGATGCAAAGTTATACTCATTATTGATTATTTGAGGTTAAGTGTTAGCACACTGGTAAATGAGACAGAGAAAAATCACTGAAGAAGTAAGCCACACATGTTACTGCAACCATATTTTGAAGGCTCAGGTGCAACTATAGTACTCAGAGTGTTCTTCAGGAAATTAACTAATCTGGGGCAAATACTGGCTAACATCCTCTTGGATACTTATCTATAGTAGGGACTTATAAAAGAACATAGGTGCTCTGTCAACTAACTGCCACACCATCTAGCACCTGACTCTTGTAAAAGAAAGTGTCCCTAACAAGCTCACTGCTCACTGCTCACAGCATTGCCATAGGGATGCTTTATGAACACACAAATTCACATACAGAAGTAATAAACCAATCTGATGTAGACCCATAAGCTTTACATAAACAATAACAGTGTTTGGCTCTTTTAAAGTATGTGTATGTGTACTTATAAATGTATACATATGTGTGTCATGAAGTCTCATTTCCCAAGACAATTTGTCAAGGACAGTTTGCCTTAGCAAGTGTTTTTTTTAAAACAATTTTTAATATTTATTTATTTTCCCTTTTGTTGCCCTTGTTTTTTTATTATTGTTATAGTTATTAATGTTGTTGTTATTGATGTCGTTGTTAGATAAGACAGAGAGAAATGGAGAGAGGAGGGGAAGACAGAAAGGGGGAGAGAAAGATAGACACCTGCAGACCTGCTTCACCGCCTGTGAAGTGACTTCCCTGCAGGTGGGGAGCCGGGGGCTTGAACTGGGATCCTTACATTGGTCCTTGTGCTTCACGCCATGTGCGCTAAACCCCCTGCACTAACACCTGACTCCCAGCAAGTGCTTTTTTAAAACCTGAGGTGAAGAGGCTAGATTTGGTGGATCTGACATTGTGGGGTCAGGAGAGAAATGGACCTTGACTATAGCTTGAGGATTCATATTTGCAATACAAGTAACATCCAAATATGAGTATATAGCCCAGAACAAATTCCAGAGGCAAGAGTCAAATTAGGGAACATATTGGCTACCATTAGAAGAAACTGCCTCATAACTGAGTGGAATTCGTTCAACCAGCACCTCACCAAGCAAATTCTGCTATTTATAAACAAGCAGAGCTTAATATCAATATAATTTAGTGTTTCATTTGGGAGGAAAAAAAAAAAAACTATGACTGCTCTCATACCACAGATGATGTTTACATATCAGTATACATCTTGAATGGGTACTTGCTGGTGAAACGAAAGTGTTTTTCCTTTCTAATAACTTTGTTGTTGTTGCCAAGGTATCATCGCTCTAGGCTGACTTTTTCAGATAGAAAGACAGAGGCTGAAAAAGAGAGGGGAAGACATCACAACACCAAATCTTGCCCCACTGGGGTAGGGGAGAAGGAGGGGGAAAACTTGAACTTGGTTTACACACATGACAAAGCAAGAACCCTCCCAGGTGAGCTATTTTGCCAGCCCTCTTTTAAAATAACTTAAATACTATGGATTTGTCTATTTAGGAATAAAGAGAACACCAGAGCATCACTCTAGTGCCAAGGGATGAATGCAAGCAAGCCCTTCACTCTGCCATGGAGCCGCCCCCTTGACCACTGATAATGCTTTTTCACCTTTCGTGGTTGCTCTCATCCTTTGGCCTTCCACACAATCATGTCTGTGACAGCTGCTTCTCATCTTTGGGAGCCCTGAGTCCTTCCTCTGAAAGAGTTCTAAATGTTCCTTTTGAGCATATGATAAGTTCAAGAGAACAAAGATGAAGTTGCATCATGGCTATGTCATTGTCTTTTTCCTTTGTGCTATATTTAAACTCAAATGTCCTCAAGATCAATGTATGGGTCACTCATCTTTCATGGCCTTTACTTCAAAGCAAACCTGAGGGGGGAGGAAAAGAGATAGCAATATAGATAGAGAAAGAGACTCATCCCATATGCAAGGCAGTTATTTCAGCAAGACCAATGCATTTCCTTCATGCCCCAGATGAAATTTATTTATAATATATGCAATACAGAGAGATTCAAGTTTGATGATCTTTGACATTCAATTACAAGAGCAGTGTTTCACTATTCCCCCAAGAGAGAAAGCTGGTTCATTTTGCCCTGTGTTTGCCCCATGAAAGACATTATATTAACTATTGGCTTTCCTCTATGCAAGCATTTAGAGTACTGTCATCTTATTAAAAGTGACCACTAGATTGGAATTTATTCTTCTGCTATGAACATTTTTTCACTTATGTTTATTCACTCATCAGCTAAGGGCGCATGTAAATAAATACCTTTCTTGCTAATTTCAACTTATCTATGATTTAGGAGGGAAAAAAGGTCACAGTGCTGCTTTTCAGGGACAACTTCTCCACATTTTGAATGAAAAAGGCATGAAAATGACTTTACTCTAACATCAAATGACAATTTATCAAGGCTTATATTTAAGATGTATTTAAAAATAGAAGCTGGGGAAATGACAAGCTGTGCTGTTTGGTGAGAAAGAAAAAAAAACTAAAAGAAAAATGAAAACTCAGAAAGCAAGAGAATTATGGTGTCAGCTTCAAGTTAATACTGAGTGGATATGTTACAGAATTGGAATGGTTTTACAAAACAGTCAGATGGCTGCGTGCACAGAAGACGTACACATGTGGCTATAGATGAGAGTATTGTGTGGGTAAAATGCCGTAGGATCAGAAGGCAAACTTAGGAGGAGCTAGTAGAGTATAAACAATAATGTCATCTCTCTAAACCTCAGTTTCCTCAGAAGCAAATGACAATAACTCTGATAGTCACTGCTGACAGAGTTATAAGCAATAACTATCATATGTGTGGTAGAGAGCAAGCATGTAAAAACCTCCACTCTTGATTTTCCTCTTCACCATCTTTTTTGCTCTCTCTTCTGTTGACCTGAGATAACTTTCCTCAAGGTCTGCCGAGCACAGTTTACCTGCCTGAGTGCTTGCTCTGTGCCTGCTGCTGCACTCAGCACTGCACACACATCAGCACATTCCCAGTTTGGTTTATTAGCCTGCACATAATGAGTCGATGCTGCATTCACCGAGAGCAGACGGCCTTGTGCTTTCACCCACAAAGTCCTTCTCCTCCCCACTGATGCTTGGTCAAGAGCAATTCACAGATTCCACAGGACAGGGGCACTCACAGTCTCCCAAATATTTCAACCAGAGAATCTGAAAGTTGGTTTACAATCTATCATGACCTCTTGTGGGAACACTTCCTTTTGGTCAAAAGTGTCTTTGCTCTTGCTTGTTCTCTACACAGATTTACAAGTGAAGTTATGATGTCCTGTGGAATATTTCTTCTGAGATTTCAACCAAAGTTGACTTTCATTTTGTGTATTTTTTTTTACTATCTTTATTTATTGGATAGAGACAGAAATCAATAGATAAGGGGTGAAAGAGAGGGAGAGACACAGACACAGAAGAACACCTGCAGTCCTGCTTTACCACTCACAAAGCTTTCCACCTGCAGTTGGGGAGCAGGAGCTTGAACCTGGGTCCTTGAGCACTGTAACATGTGTGCTCAACCAGGTGCGCCACCACCTGCCCCCCATTTTGTGCATTTTTATAAATATTTTTTTTAATGAGAGGAAGAGATACAGAGGGAAAGAGATAAAGATAGAGATAGAGACATTAGAGCACTGCTCAGCTCTGGTTTATGCTGGTGCTGGGGATTGAACCTGGGAACTTGGAGCCTCAGGCATGAAAGTCTTTTCGTATAACCATTATGCTGTGTCCTCAGCCTTATTCTATGTCTATTTTGGGAGAACTGACATCTTTATGTCAACATTTATTTCAGTCTTCTATGTTCTTCAAAAAGAAGTTTCATTTTTACCATTAGATCCTTAAGCAGTTCCATTGGGTATTATCTGTAGTACTTTATAATTCTGTTACATTTGCAAACAAAGTCTTTCCTTCTGTTATGTTTGCAGGGTGGTGCACAGAAAGGCTGCTGAATTGGACACACTGATAAAGGATCTGACAGTAGTGAACTCTTAATAGGCCTTACAGTAAAAAAAAAAAAAAAAAAAAGGATTTACTCTTTCCTGTCTTAATCCTTTTGAACAACGGTTCTGCTGTTTTAAAGAAACGTGAAAATATATGTCCTAAGGCACACAGAAGATGGGAAAAAAATCTTCTACTCATTTGTGAGGCTTTTTACAATCAAGATGTCCTGGAATTTAGGTCACGGAAGCCACTCGTTCACCTTCCCTTGCCTGACTGTTAGAACAGTGGGAGAAATGACATCAGGGTGTCACCAAGCTACTGGAGAGGAAAATGATGGAGCAAACCTGTCCTTCAGAAAATAGAAGAAATGCTCTCAGCATGTTCCCCTATCTGATCCAAATGAATGTAATACAAATGTATTGGTTGTAAAGGGACAGCAGCAGAGATGGGCTCTGATACTGTGAAGAGAAATATTATGGGGAAAATTTGCCTGTCTTTCTAAACAGCACTGAGGGTAGGTATCCTGCTATATGTATAGCATCATTTTCAGACATTCTGTCACAGAATTCTGAAGGTTTTGTCAGGAAAAAAAGCTTCTAGGGAATTACATTTCAGCTGTCGGGGACCTGCTGTTCTAAACTGTCTTGAGCTCTCTAGTTAAATACTCCTTGAACTTAATTACAGTCCCATCAGACAAGTGCTAGTTCTACTTTCATTTCATCAGGTACTGAGTACACATCTTTGCTGAGAATTACTACTGATACTAAAATGGTAGATGTTTTGGAGTAATGTAAATCAAGATTGGTATTTTACAGGGGAATAGAAATTATTAGAATTGTAGAAAATAATTTTAAAAATCAATAGAAACTTAGTAGAGAGCTTCTTTTGTTTCTGTTATTGCCAGGGCTTCACCACTCCATGTAGGGTTAAAAATAATTATATTAGAGATTTAATATCGACTTCCAGAATTATAAGACAAAGGGGTATATAATTCCACACCTTTTCTAGTACCAGAGTTCTGTGTTCAAATCCCTTCCATTGGAAACTGCATTAGTTCTCCCAAGACTACAGATATGGGTTGACTATTATTCCTAGATGATAAGTTTGAGGGTATTTCTTTTATGCAGGATGACTAAACTTGTAGGTCAACAGAAAGCTCTTCAAAAGGGAGAAAGAGAGGAACCATCATATTTCTTCTTTGCAAGTCAACAATTTGAGAAGACAAAATGAATGTTTCTAGGTATAGGAAGAAGGTCAACACATCAGAGCAAAGGGGAACATGTTCAAAGGGTGACCATGGAGCTGTTCTAGAGAGGCAGAGTGCCCAGTGCTGGGTCCTTTGTAAGTAGGGATGGTTACATAGCATGTTTTTGGCCCATGTGATATAAGTGGAAGTCTGCTTCTGGGAACATTAATGTTTTCCTGGTAGGACACAGCTGTTTTGCATTCTTTCTTTTCCTCCTTCCTTTCTAGAATATAGTTATGAGAGGAAAAAAAGACGAGTTAAAGAAGAGTAGCTGGCCACACCTATGGACATCTAATATTTGATAAGGGGGCCCAAAGTATTAAATAGAGGAAGGAGCTGCTCTTCAATAAATGGTGCTGGGAAAACTGGGTTGAAACATGCAGAAGAATGAAACTGAACCACCTTATCTCACCAGAAACAAAAATCAACTCCAAATGAATCAAGGACCTGTATATTAGACCAGAAACAATCAAATACTTAGAGGAAAACATTGGTAGAACACTTTCCCACCTAAACCTCAAGGATATCTTTGATGATACAAACCTAAATGTAAGGAAAACTCAAGCAGAAACAAATCAATGGGACTACATCAAATTGAAAAGCTTCTGCACAGCCGAAGAAACTATCACACAAACAAAGAGACCCCTCACAGAATGGGAGAAGATCTTCACAAGCCATACATTAGACAAGAGACTAATCACCAAAATATAGAGAGAGCTCAGCAAACTTAGCAACAAAAAAGCAAATGACCCCATTCAAAAATGGGCAGAGGATATGAACAGAACATTCACTGCAGAAGAGATCCAAAAGGCTAACAAATACACGAAAAGTTGCTCCAAGTCACTAATTGTCAGAGAAATGCAAATTAAGACAACACTGAGATACCACCTCACCCCTGTGGCATACATCAAAAAGGACAGCAGCAACAAATGCTGGAGAGGCTATGGGGATAGAGGAACCCTTCTGCACTGTTGGTGGGAATGTAAACTGATCTAGCCTTTATGGAGAGCAGTCTGGAGAACTCTCACAAGGCTAGACATGGACCTACCATGTGACCCAGTAATTCTTCTCTTGGGATATAGCCCAAGGACTCCATAACACCCAACCAAAAAGATATTTGTACACATATGTTCATAGTAGCACAATTTGTAATAGCTAAAATCTGGAAGCAACCCAGGTGCCCAACAACAAATGAGTGGCTGAGAAAGCTGTGGTATATATACACAATGGAATACTATGCAGCTATCAAGAACAATGAACCCACCTTCTCTGACCCATCTTGGACAGAGCTAGAAGGAATTATGTTAAGTGAGATAAGACAGAAAGATAAAGCTGAGTATGGGATGATCCCACTCATCAACAGAAGTTGAGAAAGAAGAACAAAAAGGGAAACTCAGAGCAGGATTTGACTGAATCTGGAGTAGGACACCAAAGTAAAAACCCTGGGGTGAGGGTGAGGGTGGATATTTGGCTTCCCAGGGTGGCGGGGGGGGGGCAGTCAGGGGGCTTGTATGGGAAACAGTCTTTTGGTGGTGGGAATGGTGTTTATGTACACTTCTACTAATTTGTAGTCATATAAATCACTAATTAATATGAGAGGGAAAAATTGATTGTATGTCTCAAACTTTTTAAAGCACAGACTGAGTCTTTTTAATACATAGGCTGAGTCTTTGATATGTTGACTCTCTCAACAGCCTAGACCAGGGAGAACAGAACCAACTGGTGGCACAGCTATATACAAATAATGTCAAAGGACATAAATTATGGTGATGTTGGGTATGATACAGCAAATCCTAACAAAGGGATTTTTCAAAGTTAACCCAATTACCAAACAATGTGATTATAACAATAATTATCTATTGTCTTCTTTAACCCTAAGTCAGCAGGAACTTCACATTTCCACTATAGAGCCTATATTTCCCCCAGTCCTGGAACCTTAGGGTGGGGCGCACTTTCCTGTATGCTTTTCTAAATTCATACCAAATAATATTGCATCCATAGATCCCAACCTAATCAATGCAATGAGTACTACCTCAGCATGCTTCACTTCAGACTGTGTCCAGAGACTTCAGCTTCACTACTCGGGTGAGACCTTTCCTTTCATAGTATTCTCTAACTCCATTCCAGGTGGTTCACTTCCTAACAAAGTCCCAAAACCTAGATATAGACTGGTCCCGTGAGATAGAACATATGTTCACATGTACCCATAAACTAGGGCAAAATATATACCGGAAATGCAAAAGTACACAACTGTCTGCAGTGAGTACCCCCCAATACTTCATCTGCACTATTCCACCCTTTAGGTCCAAGATTGTTCAACAATTTGTTTGGCTTTGTATGTTAACTCTCTTATCATCCACCATGTTCCAAATGTCAGTATGATGCCGACCAGACTTCCTTGAACAGACGACCTCGCCTATGTGTTCTGGAGCTCCACTTCCCCAGAGCCCCACCCTACTAGGGAAAGACAGAGGCAGGCTGGGAGTATGGATCGACCAGTCAACACCCATGTTCAGCAGGGAAGCAATTACAGAAGCCAGACCTTCCACTTTCTGCATCCCACAATGACCTTGGTCCATACTCCCAGAGGGATAAAGAATAGGAAAGCTATCAGGGGAGGGGATGGGATACAGAGATCTGGTGGTGAGAATTGTGTGGAGTTGTACCCCTCTTGTCCTATGGTTTTGTTAATGTCTCCTTTTTTAAATAAATAAATTAAAAAAAGAAGACTAGCAAGGGTTATGATTAAAGATACATTCTAGATAGAATATTAAAAAAATAAAAAGCCAGAGTGAATCATGTTGAGTAAAATAAATTCAGAAGGAGAAGGACAAGCACTGGATAATCTCACTCCTAGGTGTGATTGAAGAAACAAAGCAAAGGGCAATACAGGGTGAAATCTCATTGAACTACAGTGCATCAGAACAGATCTAGAGACCCAAAAGGGGCAGGGAGGAGTACTAAGGGGAGAGTGGGTACCTAAGGCCTTAGTGTGGCACAGGATGACAGTTTAGTGAAGGTTAAAATGGACTGACATCTGTCTGAGGGAGACAACTCCCTGGCCCAGTCTTCGTCTTGTTTGGACTAAATCGTTACTCAAGGCAAGCCAACTGTGGCATCTCCACAGTGTGTCTATACACAGTATAGCAATCAACAATCAATAGACAAACCCGTGATGTGTGTCCCTGAAACAAGCTGAGTTAGATTAAAGGTAGTTTCAAATTCTTTGGTATGTTTTTATTGAAATGACTTCCCTATTTAGTGGTCTTTGTGACTTCTTTACTCATATTGAATGGAGCAGAAAGGACAGTCTGGAACTTCCCAGCCTTGGCTCTATGAATCCTTGACATTTCTGCTCTCGGCCTCTTGGAAGGCTTTCTCTAAGAATACTTAGAAACTATGAAGAGAGCCCAACTACATGATAAGATCCTGAGATCACATAGAGAGTCAGAAAACTCCTATGCAGTGCCTTTGAAAGTGCCTGACAGGTGTTTTGAGTGAGGCTTTTAGGATCTTCTCAACTACCCATTAGCTGAATAACACTGAAAATCTCCATTGATACCAACTAGAACAGAAGAATCATCTTGCTGGTACAGTACCTTTACAAATGCGTGAGTGTGAAATCAGAAGCAATATTGATATGATAGTGGTTAGTAAGTCTTGGTGCTTTATTATATACCATAGACGATGAAAACACAAACACTGCTGCATTTTATGACTCAGGTTCAGAAGTCAAATTAACCACCAGTTAAAGCTTTTTAGCAAGGGCACAGTCTTAGAACTTCTAAGACAACATATGAGTAGCAGAGGTAAGACAAAAAAAGTCTTTACAAAGTCATTGGTTCTTGATAATGTTTTCTTTCTTTCCTTTTATTTATTTTAATTTTATTTATTCATTTATTTTTATTTTGATAGGATAGAGAGAAATTGAGAAGGGAAGGGAGCTAGATAGATAGATAGATACATAGATAGATCAAGGGAGACATCTGCAGTAATACTTCACTACTTATGAAGCTTCCCCAGGGGCTTGAACTTGGATTCTTGCTTATGGTAACGTGTGTGCTCAACCAGCTACTCTACCACCCAACTGTGATAATGGCTTCTTCCTTTCTTCTCTCTCCCTCTATTTTATTTATTTATTTCAATGAGAGAGATACAGTGAGAAAAACACATAAAAAAGGAGGGAGGGAGAAAGGAAGGGCAAGGGAGAGAGGGAGAGGGAGAGGGAGAGGGAGAAGGAGAGGGAGAGGGAGAGGGAGAGGGAGAGAGAGAAAGAGAGAGAGAGAGAGAGAGGCCAGAGAACTGCTCAGATGTAGGGATAGCCCCAGTTTCTAAAGGGAGATTGGGGTATTCTGCCCTTCCACTCTAGGAAGACTGGTCCTGAAATGAGTGCAGCCTGCAACGTTCCCAGCTGTGACCATGAGCTGCAAGCTCACACCAATAAGGACTCAGAGGTTGCATAGGCTTTGGTATAATATATATGCCCTGGGTGAGGTGGATGGAAGTAAACAGTTAATTATATCCACAGATTTTTATGTTCAAGAATGGGAGCTACTCACTGCCCTAATCCAACTTTCTAGTCCTTTTCTCTACTCTGACACCATCTTTTCAGACAATATTTTTATCCAACTTCAGGCTAGCTATCAAACTCAAGCAAAAATATCATAATTGTGTGCCCCCAGGACAATGCCTAGCAGGAACTTTCTAGCTTTCTTTTACCCTAAGATCCCTAATCTTATCTGCTCTATTCCTACTTTTTGGTTCCTGTTCATTAACCATTTTGTCTCACTTTATGGCCTGTCACCCTCCAGACACCAAGTTGTAGGTGCTACCATGATTCCATCCTGACTTCTCCGGGCAGATGACTTCACCAGTGTGTCCTGGAGCCTTGCCTCTCCAGAACTCTGGCCCACTAGGGAAAGATAGAAACAGCTGGGGTATGGGTGAATCTGCCAATGCTCACATCTAGTGGAGAAGCAATTACAGAAGCCAGAACTCCTACCTCCTGCTTTCCCAAAACAACCTTGATCCCAAACAACTCCCAGTGGGGGGAGAAGTGATAGGAGGATGAAGATAAGAGGACTCTGAACTCTAGCTCTGTCATCACCAGGAGAGAGAGGAGGAAAAGGAGAGGAACATATGGAGGTAGTAATGTTGTCATGAATGGCTTGGAGGGGAAGAGAGTGTTGGAGCAGGAAAAAAGAAAAACTGAATTGCTCAGATGTGGCTCATCGTAAAGCTGGGGGATTGAACCTGGGATCTCAGAGCTTCAGTCATGAAAGTCCTTTTGAATAACCATTATATTGTCTCCTCAGCCCTCTTTATCTTTTTGAAGACAGAGAATGAGAGGCAGAAAGAGTGAAAGAGACCAAAACACCAAAGCTTCCCTCAATACAACTGGAGGCCGGGCTGGAACTTGGGTCATGAACTTGGCAAACAGTAGTTAAATAATAGTTTCAAATGAAATTGAGAACTTCTCTTTGTGAACAATTATTGTACACCATAGAATGTCAATGTCCTACTCAGCTAGGTGAATGCCAGGAACATCAGAGAAGTGTCATTTAGAGCAATAGAGAAGCTGCAGTGTTCAGGCTGTCAACTTGGTGATGTAACCAGCATGCTCTATATTGTTAAAAGGTGACAGTTTGGCACAGAGATGTGTGAATTCAAGTGATTAGATGCAAGCTAAAAGAGAGATGACTATTTCTGAGAGCTGTGGGTTAATTTTGGGGGGCTGTTCTTGGAGTGGAAAATGATTTTGAATTTTGGGGGAAAAATACCAGAGCAATCTGTTTTCTTGGCTGCATGCTATGGAGCAATTTAAAAGCATTTGAAATGCTTTCCATATTTTCTAATCATTCAAGCCCAGAACTGATTATGGCTCTCAGCACTCTCTCAGACTTATGCCATTGGATTACTCCAAGTCTTAGGGCAAGGTTTCACCTTGAAAGTAGGTGTTTAGATTCAGAAAACACATCTTGAGGCAGGAAGAACAAATGCTTTAATTGCAGCTCCACTCTGTAAGAGTCAGGTGTTATGGAAAATCACTGGGGGCCCAACTCAAGAGAAATCCCAGATTCACTTTTTCTTATCTCACAGAAACAAAATAGAACCTACCCACCAGACAGAGAAACACAAAGCAAGCCTTACTGAAAACATGAACTCTGCCAAACAAACAGAAAATTTAAATGGTTGAGACCTTCAGACAAGGATGAACAACACACACACACACACACACACACATACACACACACACACACACACCCATAAAACATCTTCTTCTCTGGAAGGAAGAACAAGAAATTAGTAATTGTGGTTTCTTCTGGGAAAATTAGGGCTCTGGAGAAAATTGAGGCAGATAATGGAAAAAACTAATTTTTTTTCTCCAAAACCTTTCAAATATTTTGAGACTTTTAAAAATCATGATCTGGGTGGGGGCGCAGAACTTTGATATATATTATAATATATATATATATATGTATATATATATATATATATATAATATGTTAACTTCCTAGTCCTTATAGCAATCCTCTATGTAGGCACCGTAATCATATCTTATTCTGATTTTGTCTTATCCTGATTTTACAGATGAGGAGAGTGAGGTACAGAGAGGCTAAGGAAGTCACAAAGCCAGTGAGTGCAGGGAGAAATCTAACTCTAGAGTGTCTGCTCTAAAAAGTCTCTTCTCTTAATTACTACGTAATACTGCCTTGCCAAAAATAAAATAATTTCAGCTGCCTGTCTATAATCCAATTGGAGCATATAAAAATTCTTTTCTCATACAGCCCTCCAAAGCAATGGGGTAGAGGAGATGGTGGCTTAAAATAACCAAGATAAAATTCTGAGCCTGTGGGGTCTTTTTAGGAGTCTTTGGAAACATGTTACTATCAAATAAAAAACATGAGTTTGGCCAATTGGCTTAATTGGCCTGAGATTTAGCAGCTACTATGAGTCAGGTCCTCTGCTAGGCCTGGAGAATAGATGGTGAATAAATTGAGTCTGTGCTCTCTAGAAACTTACTGTATCCTATGAGAGACAGCCAGTAAACAACCACACAAATTGCAATGTGAACTTTCAAGAAAAATAAGAGTACACTGAGAGATAAAAAATGGGGGGAAGTGAAGTTGATCTATACTGGCTTGATAGGCAATAGCATTTATACACACACACACACACACACACACACACACACACACACACACCACACTTTATTTAATTTAATTAATTAATTTCATTTGGCCAGGCCACTTCTATGCTCTGGCTTATGGTGGTGTGGGGATTGAACTTGAACCCCTTGGTCCCTCAGGCATGAAAGACATTTTACATAACCAGCTCTATACAGAAAGATGAAGAAAAGACAGGAGTGTATCAGGAGTAAGGGGGAGATGGTGATTGGAATAGCCCCTGTGAAGGATAGAGAAGTACTTGTTTGAGTAGAGAGAGCAAAAAGAGTCAAACTGAGTTTGAAAAAAGAGAGATCACATATAGACCATAGTACACACTTCACTATTTTCCTAAAATCCATGGAAAGACTGAAATCTATAAGTAGGAGTGACACAATTTTATCTTCTGCTTAAGAAAAGTTGCTGTGCTTTTAATAAAATGGCAGTAGAGAGAGAAGTAAATAAGTTTTTTTTCCCCCTCCAGGGTTATTGATGGGGCTCCATGCATGGACTACGAATCCACTACTCCTGGTAGCCATTTTTTTCCATTTTGTTGTTGTTATTGATATAGTATATTATTGTTATTGCTGTTGTTATTGGATAAGATAGAATAGGGAGAAATTGAGAGAGGAAGGGAAGACAGAGAGGGGGAGAGAAAGACACCTGCAGACCTGCTTCACTGCTTGTGAAGTGACCCCCCCCAGGGTGGGGAGCCAGGGGCTTTACCCAGGGTCCTTGCATGGGTCCTTGTGCTTGGCACCATGTGTGCCCCGCCTAGCCCCCAATAGATGAGTCTTAAGATCTATTTTGGTGGTCCACCATTTTAAAAAATTAGAATTATATTGTTGGTTGCAAAGCCATTATGAAATTTAAGTTCACAGGTGTGAAAATGTTTTGTCAACTGCAGAGTGATAGTTAAAAGCAACTATTCTTACAGATGAAACCAAGCTTTGCAGAAGACTAACTTGCTCAAAGTGATACAGCTGCTTAGTGGCTGGGAGGAAGTTTATCCGAGACTAGCTCACCTTCTCTGTGGGTGTGTGTTCAGGGAAAGAAAGAGAAGGTCAGTGACCAGGTCCAAGTCTCCTCTCAAATTATCCCCTGGGTAAGTAAAGTAATGCTATTAATGGTGTCTCTGGCAAAGTACCATAAAGCAGGGCTCCTTGAGGAATATGGTGATGCAATGGCTCATATGATCACCACTAAAGATGAAGCAGGCCATTTGAGTCTCTAATGTTGGATCCTAAGCAGTTATCCTCAAAGGGACTCTCCGCTTAGAAGCTTATACCTGCGTGCCCCCCCCCCCCACCTTTCAACTGTCAAAGAATCAGTACAATATTAGTGTTCTGCAGTGAAAATTATTAATTATACTTAATCATCTTATTCATATTATTTCTTAAGTCACGGAGTCTCTCTCTGTCTTTCTCTGTCTCTAAGATGTACAATTTACTTTTACATACAACTTCATTTTGAAACTTAGGAAGGATGTTTAAAGAGAAATGCCACTCTAGCTGAAAGGAAGAGGAACCTTTTTTTTCTTCTCTGTCTTATAACAAACTGAATTTACACTGGAGATATATAAAAAAAAAAAGAATCTGCACATGGACTTACAGATTCTACTCCTAGTACATTGATCTCTAATAGTGAATGCAGCTGTTACAGTTAAAGCATGCCAAGAGGTTGGGGCTTCTGCTGACAGGGGCTAAATAAACACAAGGACAACACATAGCAGGCTTGTAGGGCAGCAGTGTGAATGCTCTGTGAAGAGAACCCTCTTTACATCTTCCTTTCCCCTAAATGAGCTCCCAAACTAAACTTTGATGTTTACCTTCGGCGAGTGGGTCCAGCGTATGTATCATGAGCTGAAAGATGCTGTTCCTCATGAGGCTGTTGTGGAGGGAAGCAGAACTTCCACCTCGCTGGAGACGTGGCTTTGCCTGAGCAGAGAGATCAGACGAAGATGCTGTTAGTTTTTCTTATTAAATGAATTAAAATGTGCTCAGTGCTTGTCAGTGTGCATTCAGCTTCACTTGTGCTAGTTTATCTCATTTTCAAAGTGAGTGTTAGGAGACTTGGTGAAAACTGGTGATTGTCAGTGGAAGGGGAGGGGCATAGAACTTTGGTGGTGGGTAAGGATATGGATATGGTGTGGAACTATTTCTGGTAGTCTTTTGTCTTGTAAACTACTATCAATCACAATTTATTTTTTCAAATGGCTTGGAAAAAAACCAACAAAGTGAAACTTATGAGCCAAATAATGTTATTATTCCCTTTAGACCATCAAGGAAGCTTGGCCTCCTGAATGAAATGAGGTATTCAAGTCACACAGACAATAAGTGGAGCAAAGAGAATGGATCTCAGCTTCGCTTCTTTCAAAAAGAACAACAACAAAAAATTGCTTTCTGAGCCAGAAGGTAGTCTCTAGAATGTGGTCTATTTATTAGTAAAATTTGGGGGTATATAGTCAATATACCTATATATCTATATCTATCTGTATCTAGCTATATCTAATTCACACATACTAAAACTAAAAGCATATATATATACACACAAACACACACATATGTGTAAGTACATGTATATATCTGTTATAAAACATTCATAAAATTAGATTGGTAAAGGATAATATAGAAAGTATATAATAGAGGTACTAATATTTTATTCTTCCCAAAGGAACATCTGACATGTCTGGGGTACCTTATCTCTACCCTGTGTTAAGTGAGATTTGAGGAGAGAGTATTTTCTATTCTGAATCTACAAAGGTTTTCAGAATTTAAGCAGCTTTCCTTTTGCATAAAGTGCTATGAAGGCAATCCTTTATACCAGCAAATGAAACTCAAAGGTGTGGGGAAGAATAAACTTGTAGAGATGAGATTACCAACAAACTTTCTTTTAAAAGAAGGAATAATAACAATAAAAATCCCAAGTCTTCTTTTTGTCAGGTCTTTTTTTTTTTTTTTTTCTTGAATAGGTACTCCTCCCATTTTGATTGATGGTGTTCTGGTTATCACAAAGGGAAATGCTCCAGAGGCAGCTAAGCTTTGTAGATAAGCAGACTTAAGAGAGAAGGCAATAATACCAAATGGTTTTTTGTTCTTTGTATAAACTATGGTGGTTATTGGTGTGTGTGTGTGTGTGTGTACACACAATGGTGTGAGCTTGTGTGTGTGTGTGTACAAAGAACTCTGGTGGAGGATGTGGTGACTCACATGCTCTATGTGTGGATATGAAATTATACCCCTGAAATCTTATAATTTTTTAAAACAATGTTATATCACTGATAATAATAAAAAGAAAGAGGGTGACAATAGTATGAGGGAATTACTATACTTAGATGAAACTCTTAATCCAAAACATCAATATGAAAAATTATTGGGGTCAGTTACCTTAGATCACCAAGTCTTCACACTAAATAAATATGATTACATAGGATAATTTTTCTGAACTACTGTTCATAGGTCCATTATTTTATTCAACAGTTTATTAACAGTCATGGTCCACATCTCTAGAAAGAAACTTAAATTCTATAGTAAACTTGAATTTCTTAGTGTAGTTTTACTGCAGGTGACATTCTATTTGAAATTAGATTCGCATCTTTACAGGATTTGGGAGACTTAGAGGGTATTATTGATGTCTCTTTGGTAAATGAGATCATGAGGGGTTCAGGGGACTTTAGGTCTGCATCAGTAGTAGATCTAGAATGCTCTGTGGGCTCTAAATGAAGTGTCAGAAGTCCTGTCTCTGAGCACTACAAGGGTAAGGATGAAATCATATTAATTTTCATTTCTAGTCCTATCCATCTTAAAAATCTGTATAATTTTTAATGAATTATGTTATTTGATTCAGATGATTATGGCTCAAAATATTTTAGGGGCAAAGTTAAGAGACTTGAGTAGACTTGAAATGTAATCACTGTTTGACAGCTGAAAAGAAAATTTTTCCAAGGTCATTTCTTTGTCATGCTGTAAAATATAAAATGTGATGTGTTAATTGGAACTGTAAAATGTGTTTGTTGTTAACAATTTGTTATAACTATTTATTCTATGGTTCTTATTCTAGAAAACTGAAAGAGCTATGCTGTAGGGATCTTCATTAGTAAAGGATTATGACAATAGATGAGCTTATAAACATTTGTTTGGACATTATGTACATATTGAATGTAGAGGTCTCATGCAGTGCTTCTTTTGACAGAATCAAAAGAAATTTCCAAATAAAATGTAGGTGCATGCAGATATACAAAGAAAAAAAATATATCAAGCATTAAATCCCACACTGTCTCCAAATAACAGCTCAACATCCCTTGGAATGCAATTTGGAAATCTCACTCTTTTAACTCCTACAAAAGTTCATGCCAAATCCAAGTGAGAACTCCTATTTTTCTTTTTGGAACCCAGTTACAGAAAAAATTAGTCAGTAAAGAATTCAGCTAATGCCCATTGTGGAGCAGAGTATACACATATACAAGTAGATCCAACCATTTAAATATTCCAAGGGAGACGGTGATTTGTTGAGCAACAGAACTCCTCCCCCACCTCTTCCCACAGGCACATGAACAGGCACAGACAGGGCCACTGCTTCCTACCGGTAGGGCCTGTTCATCCTTGTCCCTGGCTGTAGATGACTGCATAAGAGAAAAGGCAAAAACAAAAGACAGAGAAATAAATAAATGACAGACCACATAGATGTTTACATTTAATAACAATCATCAGCATAGGGAAAGATTTGTGGGTTTAATTCTGCTCCTGAGAAGAAATAAACCAGTACAGGAGACCAAGGGTGTACTTTCCTAGTCAAAACATAAAGGCTTATTTAGGCACACAGTATATTCTCCTGAAGACTCAAATTGGAATGGCCAACCTAAATGCCCAACAACAGAGGAGAATTTAATTGATTACAGCCATATGTGCAGTGGAATATCATGAGTTCATTAAAATTAAAAAAATAATGTAGGCATACTGTTAAATGAGAAAAACTTAAATATTATTTACTATTTCATTTTGTAAAAGAAAAGAAGTTAATAATATTTATAATAATAATTATTATATATAATAATATAATATTATATTAATTACAATTATAATATTGTATATATAATAATAATTATAAAGTTTTCTGAGAATTTCCTTAAGACATTGAAATTATTTTCAAAATCATGAGTACATCCCTGTGGAAAATTCCAAATGCACTTATTTGTACACTGAAATAAAATTTACAACTTCATCTTGATGTTATTTCCTTAAAACTTTAAATTAAGGGAGTCAGTGGTAACACAGCAGGTTAAGCGCACATAGCGCGAAGCGCAAGGACTGGTGTCAGGATCCCGGTTTGAGCCCCGGCTCCCCACCTGCAGGGGAGTCGCTTCACAGGCGGTGAAGCAGGTCTGCAGGTGTCTATCTTTCTCGCCTCCTCTCTGTCTTCCCCTCCTCTCTCCATTTTCCTTTGTCCTACCCAACAATGACATCAATAACTACAACAATAACAACAACAATAATAAAACAAGGGCAACAAAAGGGAAAATAAATAAATAAATATTTCAAAAAACCTTTAAATTAAAAGTTCAAGGAAGGAAACATTTTTAGTATCTGTTTCATGTCTAATCAACATAAATGGATAATGTTCAGTATTTGTTTTTATAGATTCAGAAACTTCACATATCATATTTTTACCTTTTGCTTGTTTTCATTTATTTTATTTTATATATTTTTACCACAGCACTACTCAGCTGTAGTTTATAGTGATGCCTGGGATTGCACCTGGGACTTCATAACCTCAGACATAAAAGTATTTTGCATAACTTCTGTGCTTTTCTACTATGTTATTGGTTTTAAAATTAACAATATTAAAAATTCAAGTGGAGTTTTTAAAAATATTAAAATATATAAAAGGATCTGAGTTAAAGTTCCTGGTCTCCACCTTCAGAGGGAAGATTTCATGATTGGTGAAGCAATGCCACAAGTACCTCATTACTCTCTGTTTCTATCAGAAAAAGAAAGAAAAAGAAACAGTGACCATCAGGATTAGTGGATTTATCTCACAGACACTAAGTCCAAGCAATAATTCCAATGGAAAAAAAAAGAATAAGTAGAATAAAAATAAACAATAGATTTGGATACTGATATTATGATAAGGAGGAAAGGATTAAAATACTAGTTCTGATTTTGAGTTCTTCCACATTTCCTTAGACATTATGTGTAAAATATATATTTCCCTTTCTCTTTTGGTAGATGATGAGAGACAGAGTGAAAAAGAGATAGACAGAGACAGAGAGACACCATAACACTGTTCCACTGCTCATGAAGCTTCCCCACTATAAGTGAGAACTAGGACCTTGAACCTGGGTCCTCACACATGGTAACATGTGAGCTCTACTGAATAAGTCACCAACTGGCCCTTGTGCAATATATTTTTAAAAATATATTTATCATTTTGTCCTGCTTTATACCTTATTGCATTTCAGCCACCAAGTAGTAGATGCTTCTACAATTTCATCCAGAGCTCCCTGGGCAGATGACATCACCAATGTGTCCCAGAACCTCACTTCTTCAGAGCCCTACCCCACTAGAGAAAGATAGAAACAGGCTGTGGGTATGGATTGACCTGCCAATGCCCATGTTCAGTGGAGAAACAATAAAAGAAGCCAGACCTTCTAGCTTCTGAACTCCATAAAGGATTTCGGTCCATATTCCCAGAAGGGTAAATGTTAGGGTAAGATGACCAGAGAAGCCTCTAAAGTCCAATTAAGAGGGGGTAAAAAAAAAAGGATACTCAGAAGTAGTAATAAGTGTAGGTGTGACTTAGGAAGAGAAGACAGGACCATAGAAACAATGGGAATATATATTTATTTATTTATAGAAATAATACTCAACCCGTATCTGTAATCTGGGGAGAACTAATGCAGTTTCCAATGGTGGGAATGGGAACAAAGAACTCTGGTGGTGGGAAAGGTATGGAATTATACCCCTGTTATCATAATTTTGTAAATCAATATTAAATCACTAATAAAAAGTTGTATTTATTTATTTATCATGAGAAAAAGAGGAGAGAGGATAAGAGCTCTGATCAACTCTGGCATAAGGTGGTGCCAGAGATTAAAACACTGTTAACTATTAAAATTGGGAATACTGCTAAAAGAGTATAAGAGATGTGAAAATTAACTAAGGTAGCTAACTCTTCACATAGTAATGTGAAATCAATACACAATATTTAAATTGATAAAGCAACTTGAAACTTTGAAGGCAAAAAAGAAAGCAGATTCAATTTGTAATGATCATGGTTTTTAATTTAGTGGCATGATTTCTCTTTTTTTATTTTGAATCTCAACATTTTACTTTAAATTTTGTTAGTGATTTAATATTGATATACAAAATTACATGTCAACAGGGGTATAGTTCCACACCATTCTCACCAAAAGAGTTCTGAATCTTCAGTCTCTCCACTGCAAGCCACCAGAGTTCCTCCAAAGTTGTAGACATGGGCCAACCACCATCTCTACAACTATGTGTCTACATTTATACATAATTGTCCCTTTTATTCTCCTGATCCAATCCTCTCTTCCCCTCCAAGCCATTCATGACAAAATTACTACCTCCGTATGTTCCTTCCTTTTCCTCCTCTCTCTCCTGGTGATGACGGAGCTAGAGTTCAGAGTCCTCTTATCTTCATCCTCCTATCACTTCTCCCCAACTGGGAGTATGGATCAAGGTTGTTTTGGGAGAGCAGAAGGTAGAAGTTCTGGCTTCTGTAATTGCTTCTCCACTGGATGTGGGCGTTGGCAGGTTCACCCATACCCGAGCTGTTTCTATCTTTCCCTAGTGGGCCAGAGTTCTGGAGAGGCAAGGCTCCAGGACACACTGGTGAAGTCATCTGCCCGGAGAAGTCAGGATGGAATCATGGTAGCACCTACAACTTGGTGTCTGGAGGGTGGCAGGCCATAAAGTGAGACAAACTGGTTAATGAACAGGAACCAAAAAGTAGGAATAGAGCAGATGAGATTAGGGATCTTAGGGTAAAAGAAAGCTAGAAAGTCCATGGTAGGCACGTTCCTAGGGGCAGTGGTATGGTTTCTTTAAGCTTTATTTTACTCACAAATTCAAGTATTTCATTCTAGAAACATCTATTAAGTTAAGAAAATTTGACTAAAATATAAAGGGTTGGTCAATGGTTAAGATGGAATGCAACTCAGAAAAGGGGCTACCAGAGTTCTACCAACATGCCTCAACTTGAGATGAACATTCAGTCTTCAATAGAACATAGGTAGCACCCTTTGATTTTTTCAGTGTTGTACAGGTGACCTGTGAAATTCTCCTGCTGTCTTTGCCACTTCACCCAACTAGGAGTTCATACAGCAAGAAGAAATTGGATGCCTTGGTTTTTTTTTCTTCTCAGTTATGTATCTAACAGCACAAATAAGAAAATATCCCTGACCTTCTGGTTCTCAGAAATATGCTTGGGGAACTGGAGTGGACCAGAAATTGTCCTTTGATTTCCCTTTTTTCACTAAAAGGCACTGTATGATCCTGTTTCTTTCTGGCAGGTCCTTTCATTTTTCTCTTATTCCACATCAGACAGCTCAACACATGGCCCCATAGCCTACAGAATAATCCCCAAGGGAAATTATCCAGTGCAGTAAGCTCAGCCTTTGGACATACATCAAGATTAACTGTTGGAGCACGCCTTTGCAGTTAGCAAATTTACACCTTGTGGCTAAATAGGAAACACATAATTATAGGCTGGGATGGATATCACAGCAATACCAATAAATATGAAGGAACAGGATGAAACCGAGAAGAGAAAATAGTACCCTTTTGATTAAAAAATTATATTTAAAGAAAATACTAGAGGAAAAAAGAAAAAAAATTCATTCCAGTCTTGGTCTGAAAGAAAACACACACACACACATGACTTTCTCTTTCTTTCATAAGCACAGAAGATCACAAGATAAAATAAATGGAAAAAAATTGTACAGTACATAGATTCTACAAAGAAAAAATTGAGTACAAAGAGAAGTCTGAAATCCTTTACAAAATGTCCTGCTACTTAATGTCTGCTGACACCACTAGTATTCTTTCTCATGTCATTTGTAGATATGAATATACATCAGGTTACAGCATGTAAATTTAGGTCTACACACAAATAGCAGCTGAGGTTATTAAAACACTCCTTCTAATTTTCTTGTATGTAGCTCCACTACAAAAGAGATGAGAAATGTGACATGCAGCATCAATTGCTTATTTCCAGGGGCTCACCCACATTTACCAATAATTCCTGATGTTCACCTGACTTGGACTCTCTCTAACTGCATTGTGAAGCAGCCATACAGCCACTGAAATGTGCAGTTGATCATGCTAAGAATTAAATTATAAGGAGGTTTTAATTACACTAGAAATAACTAATGAAAGTGGCAGAGAAATTATTTGAATATCTATAGGTTATGTTTAATAGGCTTGTAATGTTTATAACGACTTTATTATTTAGCCAACTGTCTGGGTTTCTGGGTTGCCCAAGGTGTTGTGAATTTATTTTCAGGGCCGTTGAAGACCTGACATGTTAATTCTAACCCACAGGGTGTTACAGAAAGCAACCTGTCAAAAGAAGACTAACAGGTCTCGGCAGTGGTATACCTTGTAGAGCATACACACTGCTATATGTAAGAACGTGGGCTTAAGACCCAGTTCCTACCTGCAACAATGAAGCAGTGCTGCAGATGTCTGTTTTTAATCTCTCCCTCTTAGTTTTTCCCTTTCTCTGTTTCTCTCTGTATCTATCAAAAAATTAATTAATTAATTAATTAATAAAAAAGGAGACTGTGGAACTAAACACTATAATTTTGTAATCTTCTAACATACTATTAATAAATAAAACAATAACAAATGAAAATAAGAAGTCTAACATGACTTTAAGGATTAATCATGACAGTCTTACTATGTATTTTGCTTTTTTAATCTCTTAATTTTACTTTAGTTTTATACTTGCTGAGGCATCATTCCTGTATGATTGCACTGTTTCTGTTAGACATTTTCTCCCTTCAATTTCAGACACCACAGAAAGATCAAGAAGTAGAGAGACAAAGAATGAGAAGGAGAGATGCCATAGTACTACTCTGCCATTCATAGAGCTTCTCTTGGTACCATGCATAGTGCTCAAATGTCATATAGGGGCATGCACTATGGTCCTCAAGTATAGTAAAGTGTATGCTCTACTGGGTAAGCTATCTTTCTGGTTCCAACCTTCCTAATTTTATTTTATTTGTTTGTTCTACTAGAGCACTGCTCAGCTCTGGCTTATGGTGGTATAGGGGACTAAACCTGCAACCTCAGAGCCTCAGGCATGAGATTCTGTTTGCATAACCATTATGCTATCCCCTGTGCCCTTGTAATTTTAAACACACCAAATACAATAGCTTGGTTTATACCAATTTAAAAAAATCATAAAATGCATGGCAAAGGGATTCAGTCTGAGGCTTCTGATGTACTAATGTCTACACCCCCCTCATTTTTCAGAGTAGCACATTCACCAAAAATATAAGAAATATATCTTTAACTTAAAAAAATTGTAATTTAACCCTTTAGTTAAACTGATCACCCTCCTAATTACTACAAATAGTTGAGTAATTGAACAACTAGAATGAAGGCATTAGAACCGGCTGTTCTCCCTGGTGGAAGCCCCAAATTGGGGGACTGGGGGCCGGGTGGCGGTGCATATGGCTAAGCACACATATTACCAAGCACACCATGTGAGCCACCACTCAGGCCCAGAAATATAGCATTTAGACAGTTAATTTGCATAATTCTCTTCATTATGAAATATTAGGGATAGTAGAAAGAAATTTCATAAGGATAGAAATCCCCAAAAAATGGATGAGGTAGAAGAGAATTTGCTTAGAGACAATTAGGTAACATTATGTTTGCCTTTGAAGTCATTGCAAAAGGAAAAAATAAAATAGCAAGAGAAGTGATGTTGTATAATTATTAAGAAAATAGAATCCAGCTTACTTAGACTCATTTTCTGATTTCTTTTGGTCACTTCTTAGCTGTGAAACCTGGACAAGTTACTTACTCTCTCTGTGCTTTAGTTTCTTCTGTAAAAAGGAGGTAACAATAGCAATAAAAATATAAAGAGATCACAAAATTCAGCAGCAATAACAACAACAATAAAAACAAGCAAACAAACTCATCCAAAAGTGGAGAGGATGTGGTACAGAATATTCACCAAAGAAGAGATCCAAATGGCCAACAGACATATGAACAAATGCTCAAATTCACTAATTTTCAGAAAAATGCAAATAAAGACAATGAGATGCCACTTCATTTCTGTGCAAATGTCATATATCAGAAAGAACTGTAACAACAAATATTGGAGAGGTTGTAGGGGTAAAGGAATCCTTTACATGGTTCCGAATGTAAATTGGCCTAACCCCTGTAGAAAATAGTATGAAGAACTACCCAGCATGCTAGAAATGGACCTACCTTATAATATGACAATTATTCTCCTGGGGATATATACCAAGGAAACAAACACCAATACAAAGAGATTTGTGTATACCTATGTTCATAGCAGCACACTTTGTAACAGCACAAACTTGGAAGCCACCCAGGTATGCAACAACAGATGAGTAACTAAAAAACTACTTAGCTGTTAAAAATTATGATATCACCTTCTTCACCTTATCTTGGATGAAGCTTGAAGAAATCATATTAAATGAGATAAGACAAAAAAGATAAGGATGGAGGAACTTAAGGTGAAAACAAAAACAGTAAGGGGAAACACAAAGTAAAACTTGGACTAGATTTAGTGTATTGCACTAAGGTCAAGGCAAAGATATCTGGGGAAGGAAGGCAGGGATGGTCTGGGTGGGTGGCAGTGGGGAGGGGGCTTTATCATCCTGGTGCATGATGGTGTAAAAGAACCTAAGTTGAGGGGTAAGAGTATTTTACAGACACCTGTCTTGGTGAGGTGAAATGAGAAATTATACCCATGTGTCAACAATTGTACTGTAAACCATTAACTTTCCAGTAACATGGTACAAACAAGAAATTATTTCAGAGGGCCATTGTAAGGGGTGAACGTTATTAAAGGTACTACTACTTAAATCAATGCTTGGTATCTAGTAAGCACTATGTATTAGCTCTATTTACATTAACTATTAACATTGGGAGCAACAAGGGAGAGTAGTGACCAGTTATGGCTAAAATAGGCTTACTTTTAGTCAGGGTTATAATCAGTATTTGTGATTAGGATGGCCTCTATTGGGAAACAAGAAAATTCCACTTATTAGGATGGTGAGAAGTGGTCTGTTCAGGAAACTAGAATGTAGCTATCTGGGCACGTGCTAGGTTAGGCGCTGATGGAAGAGATGACACAACAAATTATATTTCATTGATGTGGCTTCTGGTTACACCCTTGTCCCAAGAATCATCACTGTCTACAGGATACAGGGGTGGTAAGGACAGACTGACGTTTCATATCTCATATACCAAGTGGGCCTGGTTTTGATCACAAAGCTATAGAGGTGTAAAAACAGTCATAAATAGATCCAAAGCCTACACCAAAAACTCCCCCGGTGCTCCCCCCCCCCACATACCAGGCTTCTGGTCAACACTTCTCACTTGGTAAAAGGTTGGTGAGCAAAAATGAGATATATGTGAATCAGAAAAGTCATAGACCTACTCATGAGCTGGCTTTCTGTCAGAGCCATTTCTGTCTCTGGATGGCATTCGAGATTAGATGCTCTCTGAATCCAGGAAGCCAGGCTGAAGAGGGGTGATTTGTGAACATATTCAGTGTGAGTACTTGGGTAACATGGGCATCTGTTGAAAGTCATAATTTGGATAAAGTGTGAAATAAAATCTCATCAAAACTTGGGGGAAAGAAAGCTTACTCGATGAGAGTGTAGTTACTCATTACATCTGCTGTGTTCCACTTTCAAATTGCTAGGGAACATGCTCAGCAAGGCAATGCTCAGCAAGGCAAGAGTTACTTCAGGATGCAGAACTCAACTATCCTGACAAATGAAAATCTTCACAAATGTATATAATCACTATCTCTAAACCCACTGGTAATGTATAATTATCAGAAACACACTGAGCAAGATATAGATTTTTAATATAAAAATAAAAAATAAGTCTTAACTTTTTTTCTCTACAGCTCAAATAATTGTCTTGTACACACCACTGGAATATTAGTGAAAGCTTCTGAAAAGGAAGTTTATCTAGTAAGGAGATGGTTACCAGGACCTAGATGGTGAGTAAATACGAATATGCTGGCCAGAGGGCACAGACTTGTAATTATAAGAGAAAGAAGTTTTGGGGCTATAATGTACATGATACTGACACTAGCTGATAACACTGTATTGTAAGATAATAGAGTTTAAATGGTTTCACCAAAAAAAGAGATGGTAAGTATGCGATGGGTATGTTAGTTTTCACTATGATAGTAACTATTTTGCTATACATATCAAATCAACATGCTGTGTACTTTAAATTTACATTAGGGGGCCAGGCAGTGGTGTACCTGATAAAGAGCACAAGTTACCATGTGTAAGAACCTGGGTTCAAACCCCCAGTCTCCACCTGCATTGGTGAAGCAGTGGTGAGTGTCTCTTTCCTAATTTATGGACGACCCCCCCCCCCCCCGCCTCTCAATTTCTCTTTGTTCTATCAAATAGAAGATAGGAAAATGACTACTAGAAACAGTGGATTTTTTGTGCAGGCACCGAACCCTAGAAATAGCCCTAGTGGTAAAAACAAACATAAACTTAGAGTACATGTCAATTATTTCTAAACAAACTTGGAGAAAAGGAAGACAGGAATTTTAAATGCCTCTCAGATTTGATAAGCCCTGCTGGGTACAACTGCACCCCAACTGGCCCCCTCAGTGCCCCAAATTGTGTATACTTGAAGATTCTTGAGAATTGGATTTTCTTCATGACTTTCATGGTCTCTAAAGTGGCTATTTAAAAGGCAACCAGGTGGCAAGGGAGAATGAAGCCGCTCAGGCAGAGGGAGGGCTGTGCTTTCCTTTGTCAGCAACCAAAGCTCCTCAATTGCTTGTTCCATCAGCTAAATTTATAGTGATGATGATTACTTACATCTACTCTTTAGAGTCCCACATGTAATAATTTTTTATTAAGTAGGTACATAAAAGACAGAAGTGCCTGTTTTATAAAAGAAAAAGAGGGAAGGAGGAGGAGGGAGGGAGAGGAAGGAAGGGAGGAAGGGAGGGATGGAGGGAGGGAAGGAGGGAGAGAGAGAGAGAGAGAGAGAGAGAGAGAGAGAGAGAAGTACCAGGCTGTTCTTATACTCAGATTCTAACCTGTGTTAATTCATTTTATCTAGAAATTAATAACCCAACTACCCCGATCATCTTTTGCCTGCTCTCTGCAAAACCCAGATGTTAGTAATGCATTTTGCTGTATTATTTGATCAATTCTCACAACTGCTAATGAACCATTCTGATATGCCAATCAAACACAATCTGCTAATGGTGTTCTGGCATTAGTCACACAAATTTCCTTTGACTAGTTAAGAATCCCAAATACATTCATCTATTAAATCTGGACTGACTTACTTCATTTAAGGAAAGAGTATCTTAAAATGATGTGTATTTTAAAGGAAAGTCTAGTAAATGCTGGTGTTGGACAAACCAGAGTAGCTTTTCACAAATCCTAACATATCCCAACCAAAATGGATAATATTTATTAAAAGCCTTGTATATGCCAACTGTTTTATGTATGGCATCTCATTTAATTTTTCACATTAAGCAGAATTATAATCATTCCCAGTTACTCTAATACATGAGATCCCTGAGGCTAATGAAGGTTGGACAATTTGTCTGAGACCAAGTAGCCAATTAGTGACAAGAGCTGGGATATGAACACAGACAGTAGGACTCCAGAACTTCTCTAAGTGCTGGGAAATAAGAAAATGAATTTTCTTCTTGCACCAGCCCATGGGAAGGAGATGCTAAGAATTGCAAATGCAGAAAACAAAAGTTAATGTATAGTGAGAAGTATTTATGAATTCTGACTTCCAATGGGGGCCAGAAATAGTTGCCAAATGACTGTGAATGTAGAATGGCAGGTCTTATTTGTGTTCAGTCGGTAAAGAAAAAATAAAATGAGTTGGTATCTGGAAACAAAATACAGAGGCTATTTTCTTGTCTGTTATGTTTTTTAGCAATTTTATTTGGGCTTACCTCAAATTGTAATAAATCATTATTATTTATGTCTCTTCAAGGTCATGGAGACACTTTATGACATTCACAATGACAAAAGCTGAAGTAACATTGCAAGTTAACTCATTCACATATCAAGTGGACTTGTATTAAGTTCATAGCACAATAGTAGGTAGAAAAAAATGAAGTCCTCTGGTGGTCCCATTTATCACTGTGGCCAGAAAGTAGTCACTACTTGAAAACTGTGAGTAATTTTCAATTTATTTTTGACACTGGAAGGAGTAATGCTGCTACTTTGTTTTAAGGAAAATACAACTCAAACAGGAAATAAACATATTCTCAGTGCCTGAAGCATCAACTGGAGACTCTGAATAGCAAGTTCTGAAAAAAATTTCAGTCATTTAATATTTATGTGGTAGTATTTATTGGACAGTTGCTATGTGACAGGCATTCTTCTAGGTTCTAGGGATATAGATGTGACCCAAAAGAACATAAAGGTCTGAATTCATGAATTTTACATGCCAGAATATGTTATATAAAAAAATAAGAGGCAGTAGTAAGATCACTTAAAATTAAGTGCTACATTTAGGGATATACTTAAATGTGTACTTGCCCTCATTTTTATAATCATACTTGACTATTAATTAATAAATCCTGGATTTAGCATACATTCTGGTTTGGAGAAAAGTTAGATAAGTAGGGAGTCAGGTGGTAGTGCAGTGGGTTAAGCGCACATAGCGTGAAGTGCAAAGACCAGCGTAAGGATCCCGGTTCAAGCCCCCTGCTCCCTACCTGCAGGGGAGTGAGTTCACAGGTGGTGAAGCAGGTCTGCAGGTGTCTGTCTTTCTCTCCCCCTCTCTGTCTTCCCCTCCTCTCTCCATTTCTCTCTGTCCTAACAATGACAACATCAATAACAAAAATAATAATAACTATAACAACAATTAAAGACAACAAGGGCAACAAAAGGGAAAACAAATAAATAAAAAAATTTTAAAAAGAAATATAAAAAAGCTAGGTAAGTTTATAAATAAAGAGGATGACTTTGTCTATAAATTATAAACTCAACATGTAACAAAGGATTGAATACAATTGGACATGACTTAATTTTTGACAATATCATTGGCAAAAAAGTTTCTTGTCAGTATTTTCAAAAAGCTTCACGGCCGAAATGCCCATCAACAGATAACTGTATAAAAAAGTTATGGGGTATATATTTAATGGAATACTACTCTTCAATAAAAAAAAAATGATGGTATTATGCCCTTTGGGCAAAATGGATGGAACTGGGTATGATTATGCTTAGTAAAATGTACAGAGGTAGATGTTGCAGCTTTGACAGTCAGCCAATGGAGTCAACAAGGAAGAACTTTATTAACGTTATTGAGCCACAGAAAGAGCTCATGCTCATGCTCAGAAAGAATTCTGGGCTCCGAACAAAGGGACAGTGAAGCTTCTACAGGGGCCTGCAGACCTGAGAGCAGGAAGCCTACTCACAGAAGCAGAGGTGGCAAGGTTAAGGTGGGACTTATACCCATTGCTCAGGGTCTGGTTGCTGTAGTTACTGTTACGGGTACTTTTATCTTTTCCTGCATAGCTGTGTCTGGGAAAGTTTAGCCTCAGGATTTAAAAGCATCAGGATAAGATATACCAGTGGGGTGAGGAGTAATGTTTCTCAAGGTCTCCTGTTATCTGGGACTTCTCTCCTTCCTACAATTTGGTTAGTTAACTCTTTCTTTGCCATGCATTCTCTTTGCCACTTCCAAGACAACTATTGGATGGTTTATTTATGTATTGCAAGAAGAACTCTTTTGCAAGGTATGTGACTTACCAATACTTTTTTTTTTCTTTTTCCCCTCCAGGGTTATTGCTGGGCTTGGTGCCTGCACTATGAATCCACCGCTCCTGGAGGCCATTTTTCCCCCCTTTTTGTTGCTCTTGTTACTGTGGCCTCATTGTGGTTATTATTGCCATTGTTGATGTTCATTGTTGGATAGGACAGAAAGGAATGGAGAGAGGAGGGGAAGACAGAGAGGGAGAGAAAGACAGACACCTGCAGACCTGCTTCACCGACTGTGAAGCGACTCCCCTGCAGGTGGGGAGCTGGGGGCTCGAACCAGGATCCTTACACCAGTCCCTGCGCTTTGCACCACATGCGCTTAACCCACTGCGCCACCGCCCGACCCCCCACAAATACTTTCTTTTGGGGCCGGGTGGTGGTGCACCTGGTTAAGAGCACATGGCATGAGATGCAAGGATTTGGGTTGGAGCTCCTCCCCACCCCAGCTGCAGGGCTTTGGTGAAGCAGGTTTGCAGGTGTCTTTTTCTCTCCCTAACTCCCTCTCCTCTATCAATTTCTCTCGGTCCTATCCAATACAATGGGAAAAATGGCTACCAGGTGCGTCAGATTTATAGTGCTGGCACCAAGCCCCAGTGATAACCCTAGAAAGAGAAAAAAATCATATGTATATGTATTCTTTTCATTTGTCCCTTTATCCTTATAACATAATCTTTCATAGAGCACATAGTTTAAATTTTTATGATGTCCAATTAATAATTTTTTTTTCTGGATCAGTTTTTGGTAACAAGCCTCTGAATTCCTTGCCTGGTTCTAGGTTATAAAGGTTTTATTCTATTTTCTCAAAAGTTTTTTTGTTTGATGCTTCATATTTCACTTAGTGGTCCATTTTG